>NW_006408647.1:1901069-1902876 GCF_000296735.1 Chrysochloris asiatica
GAACCATAACACAAGTAGATATATGCACACCAATGTTCATAGCATCACTATTTACAATAGCAAAAAGATGGAGAGAGCCAAAGTGCCCATTAACTGAAGAACGGATAAACAAACTGTGGTACATACACACAATGGAATATTATGCTACCTTGAAGAATAACAAGGAAACTGAAAGCCACCACACAACATGGATGAACCTTGAGGGCATTATGTTGAGTGAAATTAGTCAGTCACAAAAGGAGAAATACTGCATAAGACCCTTACTGTAAATATCTAGGAAAAAGAACCCATACTAAAGGGGCGGGGGAGTTTGTTGACTACTAGGATGTGAGGGGTGGGGTGAGGGGAGGGCACAGGGCAGGAAATAGACACAGGATAATTTGGGTGCTAGGGAGGCAGGTAATATACAGGAAGGGGAGGAGAATGGAAGAACAAAGTGGATGGGAGAACAATTAGGCAGGTTTGCATGGGCTAAGTGGGACAGAGGTAAAGAATGATGTATGAACAACCTTGGAAAAATAGGGTTCTGGGATACAGGGAATGAGACATGGTTGGAATGGGGGAAAGGGGGATAATAATGTTAAGATGCTTGGATGTCTTTTGAATGTTGGTTTCCCTGGCACATCATTATAAAATAGACACTTGAGGGGGAGAGAAAGGAATAGCCAGAAATATCACCATAGAAAGCTTGTAAGTGTGTCTACTGCCTATAACTGATTGGAATACCTAAAATGGGTTTACAATGTGCCCAGTGAAGGAGCCTTCCTGTGGAGCCTCTGCATTATATAAGACCATAAGATGAATCCTGAACAGCATCCAGAATCTTCAGAGATGATAAATTTCCACTTGAATGGACAAGCAGACCAGTCGAGCTTGGAGTGGCTAGAAGAAAAGAAGATACTTCTTGAAAGAAAGACTGACAGGAAAAATACAAAACAATAATGGCAGACTGACTGATTACTGCAAGAACAAGTAAGTTGCTCACCCAGGAGACATCAAGGCAAGCGGTCAGGTCCCCTTAGAGCAAACCCCTTCCAAGATTAAGACTCAATAGGAATATATGCTCTGATTGGTGACCATGTTCATCATCGATAAGGGAAGTGAGGGAAAAACAGTAATGAAGCTTCGAGCTAAACCCTACAACTTTCGATAGACTCCTGTGAACTCTGGTAGAGACCTGGTTAGCCAGCAGTATGACAAAATCTGGCATCTCTTGGGCCCAGAGTCAGCAACATAGCCACAGAGGACTAGACTGGAGAGTGAAGCATCCAGCTGATAAGAAGAGAGGGCATATGCACAAGAACACCCACACTTGCAAATAATACCCACTTGACCTGGCTTCAATGACTGGATGATCAGAGCTCAACTAGAAGTGGTAAAAAAAAGGAGTAATCTAGTACAATTTGATTAACTTGACCTTCACATACGGATGCAGGAGCTCAAAAGAGGGAACAAATCTTTACAGTGAGGCTCATTCCCACCCCCTCCATACACAGAGTAGACAGGGATGGGCAACTTGGACATTGGCTACCTGAAATGGGGGAGTGGGGGTGTTACAAAGGCAATAAGTGATGGTTTACAGGCGTTCAAGAAGGAATCTAGATCTAGAGGTCATGGAGGAAAGTATAATCTCCACTGAGTAGTATCCAATCTGTCTTGGCAGGGCTGAGGAAATGAAATGCGGATAGTTCTCTTGTGATACAATAGTGAATAATTGTTATCAGGACTGATTGTGAGAGTTGGAAATGTAAAGGTAGACGTTCTGTAGAAAGGAGGGGAGTGATTAGCTTTGCAGTCTAGGAGCGGA
>NW_006408647.1:1903751-1905329 GCF_000296735.1 Chrysochloris asiatica
CATCGATGGACTCAAGCGTGGCAACAGTAGTGAGGTTGGCCCAGGATTGGGCAGTGTTTTGTTCTGCTGTGCATAAGGTCACTATGGGTCAGTACGGACTCGATGGCACCTAATAACAACAACAACGGTCAACCATGGTGAACAGTTTTCAGCTGAGCTACCATACTAAGAAAGACTAGGAAGGAGAGGCAGACTACATCTGAATGTTAAGCCACTGAAAAATTTATGAGTAGCAGTGGAACACTGTCAGATAGAAACAGAATATTGAATATTGAAGCATTATGAATAACACCAGATTACTGTCAGATATAGTGCTGGACAATGAGTCCCTCAAGTTGAAAGGCACTTTAAATATGATTGGGAAAGAGCGGCCTTCTCAAAGTAGAGTTGAATGTGAGGACACAAATGGAGTAAAACTTCTGGGACCTTCATTTGCTGATAGAGCACAATGAAAAATGAGGAAGAACAGCAGGCAAACATCAATTTATAATCAGATCATGGAATTAACAAAGTATGAATCTAGGAAAATCGGAAGTTGTCTAAAATAAACCAGAACACATAACGACCAGCAACCTAAGCATTAGAGTGCTGAAATGGACTGATACTGACCATTTTCAATCCGACAATCATACAGTTTACTATAGTGGGAATGACAAGTTGAGGAGGAATGGTGTCTCATTCATCATCAAAAAACATTTCAACATCTATCTTGATGCCCAATGCTGTCTGTGATAAGATAATATACATACATCTACAATGAACACTACCACTCATCTGTCAATTTGTCATACTATGGTGGCTTGTGAGTTGTTGTGATTCTGGAAGCTATGCTAGGATATTTGAAATACCAGCAGGGCCACCCACAATGGGCAGGTTTCAGATGAGCTTTCAGACAAAGACATACTAGCAAGAAGGAGTGATGAGCTACTTCCAAATATTTAGTCACTGAAAACCTTATGAATAGCAGAGAAACACTGTCAGATATAATGCCGGAAAATGAGACCCTCAGGTTAGAACGCACTCAAATTGTGACTGACGAAGAGCTGCTTCCCCAAAGTAGAGTTGACTGCGATGAAAGAATAAAGTAAAGCCCGTGGGAGTAAAGCCCTCTGGACCTTCATTTCCTGATGGGGCACCAGTCAAAATGAAGAAAACAGCTGTAAACATCCATTAACAATCGGAATATGGAATGTATGAATATAGGAAAATTGGAAATTGTCAAAAATGAAATGGAACACATGAACATTGATATCTCAGGCATTAGTGAGCTGAAAAGGTTTTGGCCATTTTGAATCTGACAACCACATGGTTTACTATGCCTGGAATGACAAATTGAAGAAGAATGCTGTTGCATTCATTGTCAAAAAGAACATATGCAGATCAGTCATGAGGCACAACACTGTCTGGGATAGGATAATATCCATGTGCCTACAGAGAACACCAGTTAATAACATTATTATTCAAATCTACTCACCAACCACTAAAGCCAGTGAGGATGTTGTTGTTGTTGTCAGGTGCCATCGAGTCGGAACCGACTCATAGCGACCCCATGCACAGCAGAACGAAACAATGCTCGAT
>NW_006408647.1:1906599-1924023 GCF_000296735.1 Chrysochloris asiatica
GCAAGAACTTCGAGCAGCAGCGAGACGTGTAGTGTGGAGCTCCAACAACAACACGGAATACTGGGCCACAAGGCTGTTTAACTGCAAGTTGCGGAAAGCCTCATCTCTCTCACGTGGAGGGCCTGGAGGATTTGAGCTGCTGACCACGAGGTTCACAACCAGGTTTTTTTGTTTGTTTGTTTAGTTGTTTGTTTTAACCACTATACTACCAGGCCTTCCTTGAAGATGGCGGATCAGGTAAATGTGTAGTGAGTAGTGAGGATGGAACAGAAGAATTCTACCAACTTCTTCAATCTGGAACTGATCAAACATGCAATGAAGATGTATTGATCATTAATGGTTATTGGAATGTAAAGGTTTGAAATAAAAAAGAAGGATCAGTAGTTGGAAAACATGGCCTTGGTGATAGAAATGATTCTGGAGATCACATGATAGAATTCTGCAAAATCAATGCTTTGTTCATTTCAAATATCTTCTTTAGACAGCATAAGAGACATTTATATACATGAACCTCACCAGATGGAATACACAGAAATCAAATTGACTACATCTGCAGAAAGAGACAATGGAAACTCTCCATATCATCTGTCAAAACAAGGCCAGGAACAGATTGTGGAAGAGACCATCAATTGCTCATATGCAAGTTCAAACTGAAGCTGAAGAACATGAAAACAAGTCCACAAGAGCCAAAATATGACCTTGACTATATCCCACCTGAATTTAGAGATCATCTGAAGAACAGATTTGATTTATTAAACGCTAAAGACTGAAGACCAGAAGAGTTGTGGGATGACATCAAGAACATTATACAGGAAGGAAGCAAAAAGTCATTAAGAAGACAAAAAAGAAGGAAAAGATAAAAATGGATGTCAGAAGAGACACTGAAATGCTAAAGCAAATGGAAGAAATTAGGAGGTACAAGACCTGAACAGAAAATTTCAAAGGTCAGCTCATGAAAACAAAGACAAATACTACAATAAAATATGCAAAGATCTAGAGTCAAAAAACCAAATGGGAAGAGCATGCTAAGCATTTCTTAATTTGGGGAAACTGAAGAAAAAAGTCAAGCCTTGACTTCCATTATTGAAGGATTCTCTGGTCAAATTATTGAATGATGCAGAAAACATCAAAAGAAGATGGAAGGAATACACAGTCATTTACCAAAAGGAAATGGTGGACATTCAACTGTTTAAAGAGGTAGCATATAATCCAGAACAAATGGTTGTGAAGTAAGAAGTCCAACGTGAAAATTGGCAAAGAACAAGTCAACAGGAATTGATGGAATACAAATTGAAATCTTTCGAGAAAGTGAGGCGTCATGGGAGGCACTCATTTATGCCAAGAAATTTGGAAGACAACTATCTGGGCAACTGATGGGAAGAGATCTGTACTTGTGTCCATTCCAAAGAGAGGTGACCCAACAGAATGTGGAAATCATAGGACAATATATTTGATATCCCATGCTAGTAAAGTTTTACTAAAGGTAATACAGAAATGGCCACAAGCATACGTTGACAGAGAACTTTCATAGGTTCAAGCTGGATTCAGAAGAGGCCATGGAATGAGGGATATCATTGCTGATGTCTGATGGATCTTGGCTGAAAGTAGAGAATACCAGAAAGATGTTTACCTGTGCTTTATTGACTATACAAAGGCTTTCGATTGTGTGAATCAAGACAAGCTATGGATAACATTGCAAGGTATGAGTATTCTGGAACACTTAATTGTGCTCATGAGTATATGGACCAAGAGGCAGTTTTTCTAAAAGAACATGGAACACCAAATGGTTAAAATTAAGAAAGGTGTGTGAAAGCTTGTATTCTTTCACCACATTTATTTTATTCAACCTGCATACTGAGCAAATAATATGAGAAACTGGGTTATATGAAGAAAAACGTGGCATCAGGATTGGAGGAAATCTCATTAACAACCTGCAATATGCAGATGATACAATCTTGCTTGCTGAATGTGAAGAGGACTTAAAATATTTACTGATGAAGATCAAAGAGCACAGCCTTCAGTATGGATTGCATCTCAATGTCAAGAAAGCAAAAATCCTCACCACTGAACCAAAAAACAATTCTTATCAATGGAGAAGTGATTGAAGTTGTCAAGAACTTCATTCTTCTTGGATCAACTATCAACACTCATGGAAGCAGCAGTCAAGAGATCATTAGGCATATCTGCTACATAAGACCTTTTTTCTAATTCTTCTTGGATCAACTATCAACACTCATGGAAGCAGCAGTAAAGAGATCATTAGGCAAATCTGATGCATAAGACCTTATTAAAGTGTTGAACAGCAAAGAAGTCAGCTTGATGACTAAGGTGTGCCTAACCCAAGCCATGGTATTTTCAGTAGCCTCATATGTATGCAAAAGCTTGACAGTGAATAAGGAAGAACGTAGAAGAATTGATGCTTTTGAGTTACAGTGTTGGAGAATATTGAAAGTGCCATGGGCTGCCAAAAGAACCAAAAGATCTGTGTTGGAAGAAGTGCAGCCAGAGTGTTCCTTGGAGGCCAGTATGGTCAAACTTTGACTGATACTTCAGACATATTTTCAGGAGGAGCCAGTCAATGGAGAAGGATATCATGTTTGGTAAGGTAGAGGGCCAGAGAAAAAGAGGAAGAACTCCGGCGAGATGAATTGGCAAAATGGCTGCATAAATGGGCTTAAGCGTGGCAACAATTGTGAGGTTGGCCCAGGACCAGGCAGTATTTTGTTCTGTTGTGCGTAGGGTTGCTATGGGTCGGTACCAACTCGATGACTTCTAACAACACCAGTGAAGACCACTATTATAAATTTATGCATCAACCAGTAAAGCCAATGATGATGAAATTGAAGAATTCTACCAACTTCTTCTGCCTGAAAAATTGACCAGACATACAGTCAGTATGTATTGATAATTGCTGGTTATTGGAATACAAAGGTTGGAAACAAGGAGGAAGAATCAGTAGTAGGAGTGCATAGCCTTTTTCGTAAAAATGATGCTGGAGATTGCATGGGAGAATTTTGTAATATGAATGATTTTTTTTAATTTATTGCAAATACCTTTTTAAAACAACATAAAAAAGATGACTTTGCAAAGGGACCATACCAGATGGCATACACAGAAATCATATGGCTACATATGTGGGCAGAGATGGTATCATCAGCTAAAACAAGGTCAGGGGCAGACTGTGGAATAGACCATCAATTACTCAGATACAAGTTCATACTGAAGTTGAAGAAAATGAAAAAAAGTCCATAGGAGCCAAAAAAGACCTTGAACATCTCTCAACTGAATTTGGAGACCGTCTTAAGGACAGATTTGATACATTAGACACTACGGATGAAATTCCAGAAGAGTTGTGGGATGACATCAAGAACATCATACAGGAAGGAAGCAAACGGTAAATGAAGACAAGAAAGAAGGAAAAGACCAAAGTGGAAATCAGAAGAGGCTCTGAAACTTGTTCTTGAGTATAGAGATGCTAATGTTAATGGAAGAAATGAGGAGGCAAAAGAGCAGAACAAAAAATTTCAAAGGATATCACAAAAAGGCAGTCAAGTATTATAATGAAATATGGAAGGACCTGAAGTTAGAAGACAAAAAGGGAAGAACATACTCAGCATTTATAAAACAGAAAGAATCAAAGAGAAAATTAAAACCTCAACTTGCAATGTTGAAGGATTCTATGTGCAAAATATTGAATGATGCAGAAAGCATCAAAATAAGATAGAAGGAATATACAGAGTCATTGTACCAAAAAATAAATGGTCAATGTTCAACCATTTTAAGAGGTATCATAGGATGAAGAGTCAATGTTACTAAACAAAGAAGTTCAAGGTTCATTGAAGGCATCGGCAAAGAACAAGTCCCTAGGAATTGATGGAAGATAAATCAAAATCTTTCAACAAACTGATGCAGCACTGGAGGAACTCACTCATTCATGCCAAGAAATTTGGCCAACTAAGTTGGAGAGGTCCATAAATTTGCCTATTCCAAAGAAGAGTGATCCAATGAAATGTGGAAATCACCAGATAATATCATTAATATCACATGCAAGTAAAAGTCTGCTAAACATAATTTAAAAATGGTGGCAATAGTGTATGTGAAGGGAACTGTCAGAGGTTCAAGCCAGATTCTGATGAGGACATGGAAAGAGGTAAATCATTGCTGAAGTCAGAGGGCTTTTGACAGAAAGCAGAGAATACCAGAAAAAATGTTTACCTGTGCTTTATTGACTAAGCAAATGCTTTCAATTGTGTAGGATCACGACAATCTAGGGATAACATTACAAAGAATGTGTATTCCAGAACACTTCATTGTGTATATAGGCCAAGAGGCAATCCTTTGAACAGAATAAGGGAACACCAAATAGTTTAAAATCAGGAAAGTGTGCTCCAGCTTTGTTTTCTTCCTCCATACCCATTCATTCTGTTTGCTAAGCAAATCATCTGAAAAGATGGATTTCATGAAGAAAAACATAGCATCAGGTTTGGAGGAAGACTATATAACCACCTATAAGCATATGATACAACCTTGCTTGCTGAAAGCTGAGGACTTAAAATAAATTACTTATGAAGATCAAAGACCACAGTCTTCAGTATGGGTTGCACTTCAATGTAAAGAAAACAAAAGTCTTCTCAACTGGACTAATAAATAACATCCATATACATGGGGAAAAGATTAAAGTTATCAAAGACTTCATTTTGCTTGGATTCATTATCAGCACTTGTGGAAGGAGCAGCCAAGAATCCAAATGATACATTACAAATCTACTGCACAAGACCATTTTAAACTGTTAAAGATCAAAGTGTACCTGATTTATGCCATGGTATTTTCAGTAGCCTTATATAAATTTGAAAGTTGGACAACAAATAGGAAAACAGTATAATTGGTGCATTTTAGTTATAGGGCAGAACAAAAATATTAAAAGTACTTTGAATTGCCAGAAAAAAAAAAAATTGTGTTGGAAGAAGTTCATCTAGAATCTCCTTAGAAGCCAAAATGTTGAGATTTCATGTCTCATATTTTGGATAGAGCATCAGCAGGGACCAATCCCTGGATAAGGATATCATGTTTGGTACAGTGAAGGGTCAGCACAAAAGAAGAAGACCTTCAAGAAGATGGTTTGGTGCAATG
Organism: Chrysochloris asiatica; assembly: GCF_000296735.1. Taxonomy (NCBI): domain Eukaryota; kingdom Metazoa; phylum Chordata; class Mammalia; order Afrosoricida; family Chrysochloridae; genus Chrysochloris; species Chrysochloris asiatica. The sequence goes on from NW_006408647.1 coordinate 1,911,730, forward strand.
GCAGCAGCAATGGGTTCAAGCATAGCAATTATTGTGAGGATGACACAGAACCAGGCAGTGTATCATTTTGTTGTGCATAGTGTGGCTATTAGTTGGCACTGACTCGATAATACTTAACAACAGCAATCCATTGAGTAAGAGTCTATGCATCCTACATAGTTCCCATTTGACATATCTTGGATGGCTAGCTAACCAGAACTTGACCCGATGAAGATAAAGAGGTTTAATACAGGGACCAAGTGTAAATTGCCACAACTTGATGAACTGGACCTTTGTTATGTATGTAGTTGCTCAAAATTCAACTGAAAGGTAAGGACTCTTCATTTCAAGGATCAAGCTTGTCTCCTCAGTACACTGGGTTGATAAGGATGGGCAATGTCTACATTGGCTATTAAAAAATGGGGGGGGGGCTATAAAGGAACTCTTGTAGCATAAGGGGTTATGAGTTGAACTGATAACATCAAGATTAGCAGTTTGAAACTACCAGTTGTTCCATGGAGAAAAAATAAGGCTTTCTGTTCTCATAAAGATTAACAGCCTTAGGAACCCTATGCAGGGTTGCTAAGAGTTGGAACTGGCTCCATAGCACATAACCACCACCATCACCATAAAGGCAGGAAGTGACTGGCTTACAAGCTTTCATGAGGATGCTTAGCTTCAGAACCAGGGGGTAAGATAGAATCTTCACTGAATAGTTTTCTTCTTGTCCAGATGGATCTGGTGAAAGGGGATGGAGGAGGATGGGAATAGGATTTTATGATTCAATCATGTGTAATTGTTATCAGGACTAATTGTGATTGTCACAACTGTAATTGTAGAAGATGTGTAACTAAAAGGAGGTAGTAGTTAATTTTCCATTTCAGGAACAGAGGACTGGACAAGCAAAAGGGAAGAACATGAGTGGAGCATGGGATCCTAACCAGAAGAGTCGTGACAGAAGAGACAACAGCAGAGGAGATGGCATATAGAGATAGAGCAGCTGAAAACTCCAGGCCGATGGACTGAGAAAGACTGTGTTCCTGTGGACAAGAAGCTGGCTTGCAAAGTATGCCCTTTGGACACTTAAATGAGTATATATATTTCTGTTTTGTATGTGTACATTAAAAAAAAATGGGGGGACAGAGGTAAATACTGATTGACATGATGATACATGGAGGGGATTGTAATCATTGCAATGAAATAAAATATAGCTTACTGAATGTAAAACTTATAATCTTCCCTGTAAACCTTCACTCAATTCACAATAAAAACTTAAAAAAAAAAAAAAAATCTATGTATCCTTACTGATATAGGAATATAAATGAAAAAATAATAAGAAGAGAAGGGAAATTCTTTTTTACAGTAGATTGTCATAAACATTTTAGAGGGAATGATGGATTTGAAAAATCAATAGTGGAAGCCAAGACAAGTGGCTGAAGAATTGGTGAAGAAAGCATCTCTCCGAATATTATTTGAAAAAGAAAACTAATTGTAACTTTACAGTGGAGAGACTGTATTCTATAGCACCTTAATCAAATGATCAACAATTAGCATTACTAAAAATAATACAAAGTAGTATGGCATGTTTTCCTCAAGTGATTTCCCCAAAAAGGGCACAATGTCACTTGTGTGATATTGCAGGCAAAAAGGCTTAGCTTGCATTTTTAAGTCAGAAGGGAAGTCAGACAAACTAAAATTAAGGGACAGTCCCAAAATAATTGGCCTTTATTCTTCAAAAAAGTGTAGGTGGACAAAGCAAAGAAAGGAAAAGGAACTGCTCTGGTTTCAAGGCAACTAAAAAGGTGTGACAACTAAATTCATGATTACAGAATGGATACTGGAGTGGGAAAAATTACCAAGAGAACATTGTTGGTTAAGGATGAAATTTGATTATGCACTATGGAATGGATAACAGTATTTCACTAATGTTCAGTTAGTGAACTAATGTTCAACTAATGCTGGACTGTGGTTATGAGGAGCCAATGGTGGTTCAGTGGTAGAATTATCATCTTATATGTGGGAGACTCCCACCACTACTCTGTCATGTTACTTGGATGCTGGAAGCTATACCACTGATATTTTAAATACCAGCAAGACCACTCACAATGGACAGGCTTCATCTGAGTTTGCAGATTAAGAGAGATTAAGAACAATGAGAGGAAGACTACTTCTGATTGTTTAGCTATTGAAAACCTTATGAACAGTAGCAGCACATTGTCAGATACAGTGCTGGAAGATGAACTCTTCAGGTTAAAAGGCACTCAAAACATGACTGGGGGAGAGCAGCCTCCTTGAAGTAGAGTTGACCATGATAACAGGAATGGAGTAAAGTTTTCAGGACCTTCATTCACTGATGGGGCACAACTCAAAATGAGGATAAACCGTTGCAATCATCCATTAATAATGGCAACATGGAATGTACAAAGTATGAATCTAGAAAAATTGGAAGTTGTCAAAAATGAAATGAAATGCATAAAGATCAATATTTTAGGCATTAATTAGCTGAAATTGACTGGTATTGGACATTTTGAGTCTGATAATCATATGTTTTATTATGCTAAGAACAAAATGAAGAGATACAGCATAGTATTTATTATCAAAAAGAGCATTTCAATATCTACTAGTTTGACTAAAAAATTGTCTACATTATGGTTATATTAAAATGCCTGCCCACGTCCATGGCGGATGTCAATATTGGGTGTACACATGAAAATAATCTGTCAAATAGATAAGTGACAGTAGGTTAAGTGGCAAATCATTTGCAAATCATTCATGTCTCTGCCTATGAAATAATCCATAATCCATGACAGACTTGGGTTTCAAAAAGTTTGTGCAAGATGGGTATAAAAACAATTTATGGGAGAATACAAAAAGAAGAATGTAGACATCTCCAAACAAAATTTGGACTGATACTTGAAGAAAGTTAAAAGTTTCCTTTGAAAAATCGTTACTAGTGATGACACATGGATTTATCACTGCAAGCCTGAGATTAAATGGCAGGGTGTGGAATGGAATCATTCTTAATCACTGATAAAGAAAAAGTTCAAAAGTCAACCATCAGCTGGAAAATTCATGCTTATAGTTTACCGGGATTCTCAAGGGCCAGATTTGGAACACTATCAAGGAAAAGTTTCAGCAATCAACTATTCTCATTACAGTGAGAAGCTCAATGAAGAGCTGAAGTCTAAGCTTTGGATTAAATGCAGAGGACTGCTGTCCACGTGCTTTGTGATCTTGTATGTCAATATATGTCTTCACAGCTTTGCCCACACTGTTAACACTCTGTAAAAACTTTTGTTTTGAGGTGTTACAGCATTCTCCCTATAGTCCTGATCTTGCTCCATGGGACTTTTTACCTGTTTATTCCCATAAAAGTAGACCTTTGAGGATGAAAATTCACCTCTGATGAAGAAGTGAAGACTGGTACATTCATGGCTTGCTGCTCATCCTAAAACATTTTAAATAAGGGAATACAAAAGCTTGTTGACAGATGGACAAAGTGCATTGAAAAGCAAAGAGATTATGTCAAAAAATGATATATTTGTCTTTTCTAAACATTGATTAAAAAAATTATTCTATCAGAGTGCTTAAAATTTTTTATTCACCCTCATATCTTGAGGTACAATGCTGTCTTTGATAGGGTGATATCCATATGCCAACAAGGAAGATTAGTTAATACCATTAGTATTCAAACTTACATACCATCCACTAAAACAAGTGATGATGAAATTGATTTTTTAAATATATTAATAATAACTGGTGATTGGAATGCAAAAGGTGGAAACAAAGAAGGATCATTAGTTGGAAAATATGGCCTTTGTTATAGCAATGATGGAGATCACATGATATAATTTTTCAAGACCAATGACTTATTTATTACAAATTCATTTTTTTTAAACAACATAAAAGATGACTATACTCATGGACCTTACCAGGTGGAATACATAGGACTCAACCTGACTACACCTGTGGAATAAATGGTGAAAAAGCTCAATATCATCAACCAAAATAAGTTAAGGGCAAGACTGTGGAACAGACCATCATATGCAAGTTCAGGCTGAAGCTTAAGAAAATGTGAAACAAGTCCAGGGAAGCCAAAATATGACCTTGAACATGCTGTTGCTGTTGTTGTTAGGGGCCATCACATTGTTACCAACTCATAGTGATCCTATGCACAACAGAACAAAACACTGCCTGGTCCTGTGCCAACCTCACAATCATTACTACGCTTGAACCCATTGCTGCTGCCACTGTGCCAATCCATATCATTGGGACTCCTCTTCTTTTTCTCTGACCCTCCACTTTACCAAACGTGAGATCCTTCTCCAGTGACAGATCCCTCCTGATAATATGCTGAAGTATGAGAGAAAGTTTGGCCATCCAGGCATCCAAGGAGCACTCTGGTTGTACTTATTCCAACACAGATCTGTTTGTTCCTTTGACAGTCCATTGTACTTTTAATACCTTGAACATATCTCACCTGAATTTAGAAACCATCTCAAGAACAGATTCAATACATTAGACACTAATGACCAAAGATCAAAAGAGCTGTGAGGTGACATCAAGAACAGTATCCATGAAAAAAGCAAAAGGTCATTAGGAAGACAGGAAAAAAAAGAAAGACCAAATTGGATGTCAGAAGAGACTCAAACTTTGTTCTTGTATACAGTAAATGGATGTAAAGGAGCTGAACAGAAAATTCCAAAGGGCAACTTGAAAAGACAAAGTCAAATTTTATAATGAAATGTGCAAAGACCTGGAGTTAGAAAACCAAAACAATCTCAGCATTTATCAAGCTGAAAGAATTGAAGAAAAATTTCAAGTCTTGACTTGAAATATTTAAGGATTCTATGGGTGCAATATTGAATGATGCAGCATGCATCAAAGAAGAAAGAAGGAATGTAGTGTCATTGTATCAAAAATAATTAGTCAATGTTCAGCCATTTCAAGAGGCAGCACATGATCAAGCACAGATGGTTCTGAAAGAAAAAGTCCCAATTGCATTGCAGGCACTGGTGAAAAAACAAAGTTCCAGGAATTGATAGAATACAAATTGAAATATTTTAATAAACTGGTGAAGACTGGAAGAACTCACTCATCTATTCCAAGAAATTTGGAAGGCAACCAATTGAAAGAAATCCATATTTGTACCCATTCCAAAGAAGGGTGACTCAACAGAATGTGGAACTGACCAAACAATATCACATGCAAGTAAAATTTTGTTGAAGATAATTCAAAAATGGCTACAACAGTACATCAATAGGAAATGACCAGAAATGCAACCCAGATTCAGAAGAAGACATGGAACTGGGGATTTCACCGATGACATCAGATAGATCTTGGCTTTAAGTAGAAAATACCAGTAGAATGTTTACTTGTGCTTTATTGATTATGCGAAGGCATTCAACTATGTAGAATAGGACAAGCTATGGATACTATTGTGAAGAGTGAGTATTCTAGTACACCTAATTGTGCTCATGAGGAACCTGTATAAACACTAAGTGACAGTCATTCAAAGAGAACAAGGGGGAACTCCTCTATGGTTTAAAACCAGAAAAGATGTGTGGCAGGGTTGTATCCTTTCACTATATTTATTCAATATGTATATTGATCAAATCATCAGAGACATATGAAGAACGCAGCATTAGAAATGGAGTAAGACTCATTAACAATCTATGATATGCAGATGATACAACCTTGCTTGTTGAAAGTGAAGAGAACTTAAGATATTTACTGATGAAGATCAAAAACCAGAGTCTCCAGTATGGATTACACCTCAATGTAAAGAAAGCAAAAATCCTCACAACTGGATCCATAAGTAACATCATGATATATGGACAAAAGATTGAAGTTGCCAAATACGTCATTTTGCTCTGGTCCACAATCAACACACATGCAAGCAGCAGCCAAGAAATCAAACAATGTATTGCGCTAGATAAATCTGCTTTGCTCAAGACTTCTTTAAAGTGTCGAGAGCAAAGATATCAATTTGAGGATTAAAGTACACCTGATATAAGCCATGCTGTTTTCAACTGCTTCATATATATGTCTTAGTGTGGCACTGCAGGATTATGCACTGGACCATAAGGTCAGTTTGAACCACAAGATCAGAAGTTCAAACTCATCAACCGCTCATTGGAAACCCTATACAAAGTCTTTGTGGGTCAGAACTGACTTGATGGCACTTAACAACAATAACATATGCATGTGAAAAGTAGACAATGAGTAAGGGAGACTGTTAAATAATTGATGTATTTGAGTTTTAGTGTTGCAGAAGAATATTGAAAAGTAGCATGACCGCCAGAAGAAGAAATAAATTTGTCTTGGAAGAAATTCAGCCAGAGTGCTCCTTAGAAGTCAGGATGGGAAGAGTTCAGACATGTTATCAAGTGGAGCCAGTCCCTGAAGAAGGGTATCATTCTAGGTAAAGTGGAGAGTAAGAAAAATGGAGATTGGTTGGCACAGTGACAGTAACAATGGGCTTAAGCATTAACAAGCAATTTTGAGTATGGTGCATAACCATGCAAAGTTTCATTCTGTTTTGCATAGGGTCCCTATGAGTCTGAATTGACTGGACAGCACCTAACAAACACTGCAATTTGGAAGATACAAGTTCAATTCCTGATGAATGAACCCCATACACCGTCACCACCCATCTGCCAGCTTCTGTGTTGCTATGAAGTTGAACAAGTTACAGTTTGTAACTTTGAGGCTTTGAGGCTAAAACAGACTAGGATGAAAGGTCTGGTGATTACTTCCCCAAATCAGTCAGTGAAAGCCCTATGGAATACAATGATCTCATCCTATTGCACATGGAATTGACAGGAGTTTAGGGTCAACGGAATGGTTGTTGTTGTTGTTATGTGCTGTGGAGTTGGTTCCAACTCATAGCGACCCTGCATAGGGTTTCCGAGGCTGTAAATCTTTACAGGAACAGAAAGCCTTGTCTTTATCCTGCAGAACAGCTGGTAGTTTCGAACTGCTGACCGTGAGATTAGCAGCCTGATTTGTAACCAAGTCAATGGTAGCTACCACCAAAAATTGTGGTTATGTTAGAAAATGACCCTGTTCTTAATATATACTGAATATTAAGGAGTAAAACGATATGCTATTTCAACTTAGTCTCTGAAGATAGAGACAGACAACCAGAGACAGGAATGGGGTAAAACTGAAACAAAATGCAACTGATAAGTTTGAATAGTGTTTCTAGAAGGTCCCTGTACTATTCTTGCAACTTTTCTTCAAGTTTGAAATTACTTCAAAATTAAAATGAACAAATTACCAAACAATCTTCATCCAAGAATAATGATTTACTAGTTCTGCATTGCTAACAATTTGATTCAACTGAAGTCTCTTATACCTTGCAGACTGTAGTGAATTGCAACTGTATCAGAATATTAAAAAAATTTATACTTTTCCAGAATATTAAGGTTTTATAAGTTCTACAAGTTCCAACCTCATGTTTAGTAAGTTGTTTTTTCTTCTGAATTCTGGCTTATTTCTTCCAGAGGCAGAGGATAAAGCATTCCTGGCAAGAACATTTCAATTCAGCCACACCTCAGAAATACATCAACTAACTAGTTTGGGAATATCAATTTGTGTGTATACCTATGTGTGTGGGAGGTGAGGGTGAGGAGGGAGTGGAATTACACTGTCTTAAGCAATATCCTGGGGAATTGGGCAGGCTTTCAAATATTCTGTTATAATGTATGAACATATTGTTGTTGCTGTTAAGTGTCACCGAGTTGATTCTGACCTATAGCTACCCTGTGTAGGGTTTCCGAGGAGCAGGTGGTGAGCTTGAACCACTGACCTTGCAGTTTAAATGGACTTGCAATCTGGCAGATTAACCCACAGTGCCACATCAGGATGCGTTCTATGCTAAAACATATGTACTCCCTGAGCACTAGGAAGGAGAAGAAATTCCAATATTTTCCTCATTTTCTCTCTTTAGAAGTTCTGTTTGATGTTAGGTAAAGTTCACCTTCCTAAATTAGAATGTTTCTGCATTTGTCTTTGCAAATGACCTTGTGTTGGAGTTAGCTCTAAGAGGTTTGCTTGATTCTCAGCAAAAGTTAATCACAGCAAGTTCAACCAATTATATGATTTGAAGTTACACCAGAATAGGTAAAATGACAATCCTTAACTTCTTGTTGTTAGGTGCCATCAAGTCTATACCAACTCATAGTTACCCTATGTATAACAGAATGCAACACTGCCTGGTCCTGGGCCAGCCTCATAATTGTTGCCAAACTTGAGCCCATTGATGCTATCATAAAATCTGTTTTAAACTGCAGGATCAATATGACTGACTTTATGTGGAGAATGCTCTTCAAAGATGAAAAATAAATAAATTAAAATCCTAGGTTGTAATCCTACATCTGTCCCTTAGGGTGATCTTGAACAAGTTACTAAACCTGATTTTTAATGTCCACATGTGTGGTGCTGTAGGATAAGCACTGGACTACTAACTGCAAAGTCAGCAGTTCAAACCTACTAGCCTTTTCTTGGAAACGACTTGCCAGTACTTAACATGTATAAAACACAGTTAGTAGAATAGGCCTGGACTCTTCATAGGATTATGGTAGTAGAGATGGGAGCAGGGGAAAAATCACATGTAGTAATAGAATTTAATCTCCCTAGAAATGTATATAATAGAACTAGAATGCACCTTATTCATTTATCTTTTAACTCTAAATGGATAACTATACTTCTAATGCAATACATTTCACAATCTAAAGACTTAAGAATTCAGTCATTTTACTGAAACACAAGTCCTAGAACAAAGCTACTTTGTTTTAGCTGTGAATACTACAGGTAATATAACCATTTAAAAAATGAAAGTCAGTTATTTTTCTCATAAATTTCTAATTAACTAAAATATTTTATATATACTACGAATCGGGCTGCGAACCTTAAGGTCAGCGGTTCGAAACTACCAGCTGCTCCGCGGGAGAAAGATGAGGCTTTCTACTCCCGTAAAGATTTACACCCTCGGAAACCCTGTACAGGGTCGCTATGGGTCGGACCCGACTCGACGGCACTTAACAACAACAACAACAACAACCATAACACCAAGGAGCTCTGGTAGCATAGTGGTTACGAACCGGGCTGCTAACCTTGCGGTCCGCAGTTTGAAACTATCAGCTGTTCCACAGGAGAAAGGTGAGGTTTTCTGCTCCCGTAAAGATTTACAGACTTGGAAACCCTGTACAGGATCGTTATGAGTTAGAACCGACTCCACGGCACATAGCAACAACAACCACCACACCACCAAAAAGCATTGTGGCATTGATTCCCACCTATGATGACTGACTGTGTGTGAGTTAGAGGAGAACTGTGAGCCTTAGGATTTCCAATATCTGATTTTTCAGAAATAGATCACCAGGCTTTTCTTACATGGCACCTCCAGCTGTACTCAAATGGAGAATCATTTTTAGTACTTAGGAATTCCACCTATTTAGTGTTGTTGTTAAGCACTGTTGTGTTGGTTCTGACCCATAGCGACCCTATATAAGCCAACCTTGCAGTTCAAACAGCTTTGCCGTATGGTGCATAAACCCACAGCACAACACCAGGACTCTTCTTATATGCCAAATTGCATATATATTCTCTAAACATTTCTAAATATATGAAAATTTGAAGACATGGTATATGAGATAACAATATAAAACAATTTTAGATCACAAATTCTTTGGGAAGGTTTTATTCCACAATCAAAACATCTTCTTTTAAAAAGCAGATTAACTGTGCTGCAAATTAATGGGAAAAAAGCCTAGCTAATAGCACAATATGTTCAGCACACTCCTGGGCATGCCCTGAATAATTATCACACCAGGCAAATGTGCTGAGGAAACCACTTTTCCATAGGCGCCTCTCTACACTATGCTAATAAGTTACTTACTAGATCTGCACATTAAAAAATAAATAAATAAATAATTCTATGTACCTTATTAATTTACAGAAAGGAAGGACATGCATTAGAAGGAGGTGACTTTAGAGGAGGCTGAAGGGAGACAAGGTGAGGATGCAAGTCACAGCTTAGTTCACTCAGAATCAATGCAAAAACAAACAACAAAAATGATTTAATTATTTCCTAAATCATCTGGCACACAGTTTCCATTGAAGAATCTTGGGCTATGTTCAGCAGTTTAATAATGTAAACCTGCAAAATAAACAGCAAGCCCTATGTGAAAACTTTATGCTAAGGGCTTAAACTACAGTGAAGACTTTGCAAATTGTGTAAACTGTACCAGAATTACACACAGCAACTGGTCAGTGATGACAACTCATCCAGATGATTCAGATCCCAAAATATGTTTGTGGTGGATTGAAAGAAGTAAATCTCAACTTTATTTTTACAATTGTTTCTCTTCTTTGTAGAAGATAATACAGAGCTTTTCTTTAATGTAAAGTAAATTTTTTTCTCTTTCTTCTAACATAATGGAAATCACTAAGGCTACTGATACAAGTAAACAAAATGAAACTCCCTTTGCTGGTAATGGGTATACAGATAGCTCAACATATCTATCTGAAGATATCAGGATTGCAAGATCAAAACTACAAATGCTTGATTATACATGTTCACACACATAAAGCATATAGCATACTAAAAGACCATACTATTGGCTTCTCTTTTGATGTTTCCACTACTCAACCCCTGAGGCTTTATTATAAGTCCTAAGCTTGTGCTTCAGATATAGTTATTTGAAGCATACTTCTTGTGCATACTACATGTCTCTTCCTAGATGCCCAGGAATAATGCATAATTCGATGTCAGGGAAGGTCATGAGTTTGACCTTCAAATATCCTCCTCTGATATTTCCCATTTCAATTAAAAGTATAGACTATGACTCAAGCCAGATATCTAGGACATTATAGACCTATAACTGCACATAGAACCATCTAAGCACTTGACCTCAAGGTCGGTTTGAACCACCAGCTGCTCCTCAGAAACCCTACACAGAGTCATTATGAATTAGAACCGACTCAACTGCACTTAACAACAAAAACAATTAAGTTAACTCTTCTCCATAGTTATTCAATCAGCAAATCCTGCCAAACTCTTTTCTGTAGTGTGTCCTCCAGTCTCTAGCCTCACCCACTATCCTATCTGGGCCTCATGTTCTGTTTGCTGGACCATTGCAACTCTTTCCCACATGTTCACTTAGTTCTTTCCTTTGTCATCACATCCAAATAGACAACAAGACCTGATAATTTTTTCTTCATAATTCCTGTTGTAGCTATTCTCCCTATTCTTTCCTATGGGTTTTCCAAATTTCTTCTTAGTTAGCCTCTTCAAACAAATTTCCCCTAGTTAGTGCTGGTCAGTCAGCTTCACCTCAGAGTGATCTTACATATAACAGTAGAACACATTGCCTGGTCTTGCACTGTCTTCATGATCATTGGTGTATCTGGGCTCATATTCCATCCTTATTGCAATATTGAAGGATTCTATACATAAAATGGAGTCCTGGTGTGTTGTAATGGGTTAATGTGATGGGTTACAAAGTTGCTTTGAACAGCAAGGTCAGCAGTTCAAGCTCACCAGCCACTCCTTGGAAACCCTATACAGGGTTGCTAACGGTTGGAACTGACTTGATGGCACTTAACAATAACAACAAATAGACAAAATATTGAATAAAGCAGAAAGTATCAAAAGATGAAAGGAATACTAACAGTCACTGAACCAAAAAGAAATGGTTGATGTATAACCATTTTGACAGCTAGCATGTCATAAAGAACCAATGATACGTCACCAAGGAAGAAGTCCAAGGTGAACTGAAGGCAATGGTAAAGAACAAGCCACCAAGAATTGATGGAATACAAATTAAAATCTTTCAACAAGCTGATGCAACATTGGAGGTATTCACGCATCTATGCCAAGAAATCTGGAATGACTCATTGGAAGATATCCATATTTGTGCCCATTCCAAAGAGATATGACCCAACAGAATGTAGGAATCATCAGACAATATCATTAATATCACACGCAAGTAAATTTTTCCAGTAATGAGCAATACACCTTGATTGCATGTTTGATTGATTTCAGATTGAAGAAGCTAGTAGAATTCTTCTATTTCATCTTCACTGGCTTTAGTGTTTGGTACATACATTTTAATAATAGTGGTATTAACTGGGCTTCCATGTAGGCACATGGACATTATCCTATCACTAACAGCATTGTACCGCATGACTGATCTGGATATGTTCTTTTTGTCGATGAATGCAACACCATTCCTTTTCAATTTGTCATTCCCTGCATAGTAAACCATGTGGTTGTCAGATTCAAAATGGCCAATACCAGTCCATTTC
>NW_006408647.1:1925534-1927133 GCF_000296735.1 Chrysochloris asiatica
TAGAAACAAGAAGAAACAGTTTTATCTCATACTGGGAAAGAACATGAAGGTCAGTCTGAACATCACAGAGTATTCTTGTTAAAGTTGTCTAAGGACCAGGTGCAAGAATGTTGTGACTAACTGTGTAATAATTCAAGGAATGATAAAAGTGTCAATGCATGTACTGCGTAATTTTAAGTATAAAAAATAAAGACTTGCTGGGCTGGGAGCAGCAGAAAGAAGAAAGAAGGAGAAGGAACTGGCAGAGCCAGGGAAGGCAGAGCTAGGAGGAAGAAGAAGAGAGCAGGAGAGAGAAGGCAGAGAGAACAGACAGCAGAGAGCAGAGGGCAGACAGCAAAGAGAACAGGAAGCAGAAGCAGGGGCAGAAGCTAGAGAGCATAGCCGGACAGCACAACAAGTTGAAAAGCCTCTCGAGTTGTATTCATTCATTTCTTCACCCGACGTTTCCGTGTATTCGCTCATGTCCCACGACCCCCACGGAGGGCAGGAACCCCCTGCACTGATGATACATTTTCCTCTATGGGTAAGTGTGGGAATTAAGTTGCTGTTTTTCACCAGGGATATGGAGACTGAGCATGAGCAGACATTGCCAGGTTTATGAGGCCATAGTAGAAAGTTCTTCTAGAACAACTTTCTTCCTCCAACTGAAAGTCACTTTCAAGCTATCTTTCTCTCTGGCTGGTTGTGAAGTCCAGATATTTTATCTCAGATTTTTTTCAAAAGGAGAGAGGGATTAAATCTGGGAATGTGCATTATATCCATAATGACAGGAAGTATTTTAAAAGAATGTTCTCATAACATGGTTGACGTAAGCGACAACCCTAAGTGACCAGGGTGTCCTATAAACCCAGGAACAACCTTCATCTTTGTTGTTGTTGTTGGCTGCTGTTAAACTGTCCCTAAACTTAACACAGCGATCCCATGCACAACAAAATGAACTGCTTCCCATGCCTGCACCATTCTCATGACTGGTTGCTGATCAGGTCTTTGTTATACATAAGATTTTCAATGGTTAATTTTTATAAGTAGATTGCCAGACCTTTCTTTCTAATCTGACTTAGTCTGCTAGTTCCACTGAAGTAGTCCCTCCCTCCACCTCCCCATGGGGCTTAAGTGGTCTTTTCTTTCATGGATCATCATAGCAGCACACAAGTCTCCACTGTTAGATGGGTGGCAACTGCACTTAAGGTTCATTGACTAGAAATTGAACCTAGGTCTACAGAACTTAACAACAACTACTACTACAGCACAGAAGACAAGAACTTTGCAACTGAGTCACCAATGCTCCTTGTTGAGCCAAAGCTTAAAGTGGGACTGGGGCAGCAGAACAGAGTTAACTTACATTGTGCTGTTACAGGTGCTAAGCAGTCACACAAAGAGTAACTGTCCACACAAAAGTGATGAGATTGAAGGAGAGATGATCGTGGGTGTGCAAGATGTAGTTTCTTTCATGGCAAAGGACATGGAAATTTGGCAAAGTAATTAAGTAATGCAGGAGGACACACAGCTCCCAGATGGGGGATAAGCACCCCAGGTCCCACTGTTTCCTCACAAAGAAAGAACAACTACCAGCTGTTCGCCTATAGTGAGAGACCATCT
>NW_006408647.1:1928584-1930136 GCF_000296735.1 Chrysochloris asiatica
CAGCATGTGCCAGAGGACACTAGTAATGTGACTGCCTATATGAAAATGGAGTTCTGGTGTGGTGTTGGTGACTAAAGTGCTGGACTGCAAAGCCTGTTTGAACTGCAAGGTCGGTGGTTCAAGCTCACTGGCTGCTCGTCGGAAACCCTATACAAGGTCACTATGGATTGGACTGACTCGATGACACTTAACAATGATATGCAAATGTTTCAATTAGCACTCAATAATATTTGATGGTCCACTGTGTACTAAGCTTTATGCAAGAGAGACACAGTCCTACTATCAGTGGCTTGACAGAGATCTCATAGTCCATAAAACTGGGAAACATGCATGCATACATTAGTGCACCACACTAGGACTCTAGTACAAAGTATACATAAAATTTATTAATGAAACTCTGTTCCACATCTTTTAGAAGTCATGGCATGGTGCTATAGGATAATCACTCAACTGCAAGGCCAGTTAAAACTGTAAGATCAGTAGTTCAAACACACCAGCTGCTCCTCAGAAACCCTTTCAGGGTCACTATGAGTCGGAACTGATCCACAGCACTTAACAACAACAGCATAATATGGAAGGAGTCCTAGTGTGGTGCTGTAGGGTAAGTATTGGACTAACTGCAAGATAAGCAGTTCAACCTTCCCAAATACTCCCCGGAAACCCTACATAGAGTCTCTATGGCAGACCTACTCCACTGTATTTAAAAATGACAATCACAAAACTGTGTAAGGAACCCTGATGTGGCACTGTAGGATAAGCACTGGACCTGCAACCTCAGAAATCAGCTGCTCTCAGAATCCCTATACAGGCTGTCTCTGAGTCAGAATCAACTCAACAACACACAGTACAACACAGCACAACACAACAGTATGTAAAACACAACATTGCTTGTGATACAGTGCTTAAGTGCTTGACTGCCAAGCAAAAGTCAGTGGTTCAAACCCACTAGTGATTCTACAGGAGGAAGATGAGGCAGTCTGCTTCTGTAAACATCCACTGCCTTGGAAACCCTATAGGGCAGTAAACTCTCTCTTACCGTTAGAATTGGCTAAATGGCAAAGGGTTTAACAGGTGCAAAATTTTAATAAAAATTTTTTTGAGATGAAATCTGTATTGTCATCATAACCTAACAAGTAGTTTAAGAATAGTAACTCAATTTCATTTAACATGAATGAATTTTATATAGACTCTCCATAAGGTGAATGTTCTTCAAAATATTGTGTATATTCTTCTACCAAATTGGAACATTTCATTATTATTAAAGTACATTTCATTATTATTGAAGTGGTGCAGGGCTGGATAGGGTTTCATTGTGTTGTACAAAGGGTCACTATGAGTTGAAAACAATTTGATGGTACGTAACAATAATAACAAAGAAAGAAACAGGCACATTGATTTGCTGTTAGTGGAAATAAATGACTTTCAATCTTACTTAAAATTCAGTTTGGATATATATATTGAGCTCTGGTAGCGTAGTGGTTACGAATCGGGCTGCGAACCGCAAGGTCAGCAGTTCGAAACTACCAGCTGTTCTGCAGGAGAAAGATGAGGC
>NW_006408647.1:1930339-1950305 GCF_000296735.1 Chrysochloris asiatica
GAGAGACAGAGAGAGAGACAGAGAGAGAGATCACTCTAGTAGCTTAGTGGTTACGAATCAGACTGCTAATCTCACAGTTAGCAGTTCAAAACTACCAGCTGTTCCATGGGAGAAAGATAAGGCTTTCTGCTCCCATAAAGATTTATAGCCTCGGAAACTCTATACAGGGGCACTATGAGCCGGAACCAAATCCATGGCACATAACAACAATATACAGTCCTGGTGTGGTGCTGTGGGTTAATGTGCTGGACTGCAAAGTTGGCAGTTCAAGCTCACCAGCCATTCCTTAGAAACGCTATATAGGGTCACTCTGGGTCAGAAACAACTCAAAAGCACTTAACAAAAACAATACATATACATGTATATATAATACACATACTCATATGCATATATTCAAGAAACTGAGGCGGCACTAGAGGCACTCACTCATCTATGCCAAGAAATTTGGAAGACAACAAACTGGCCTACTGATCAAAACAGATCCATATTTGTGCACATTCCAAAGAGCAGTGACCCAATAGAATGCGGAAATCATCGGACAATCTCTTTAATATCCCATGCGAGTAAAGTTTTACTAAAGGTAATACAGAAATGGCTGCAACCATATATTGACAGAGAACTTCCAGAAGCTCAAGCAGGATTCAGAAGAGGACGTGGAAAAAGCATTATCATTGCTGATGTCCTATGGATCTTGGCTAAAATTAGAAATAACAGAAACATGTTTACCTATGCTTCATTGACTACATGAAGGCTTTAGATTGTGTTGATCATGAGAAGCCATAGACAATATTGAGAAGTAAGAATATACTGGAACTCTTAATTGTGCTCATGAGGAATCTGTACCTGGACCAAGAGGAGGTTGTTCATAAAGAACATGGAAATACTGAATGATTCAACAGGGTTATATTCTTTCACCATATTTATTCAACTTGTATGTTGAGCAAATAATCTAATAAGCTGGGTTATATGAAGAAAAATGTGGCATCAAGATTGCTATATGCAGATGATACAACCTTGCTTGCTGAAAGTGAAGAGGACTTAAAATATTTATGGATGAAGACCAAAGAGCACAGTCTTCAGTACAGATTGCATCTCAATATAAAGAAAACAAAAATCCTCACCACTGGACCAACAAACAATATTCTGATCAACAGAGAAAAGATTGAAGTTGTCAAGGACTTCATTCTTCTTGGATCAACCATTAACACTCATGGAAGCAGCAGTCAAGAAATCAGATGACGTATTGCATTAGGCAAATCTGCTGCACAACATCTTTTTTTAAATTGTTAAAGAGCAAAGATATCAACTTGAGGACTAAGGTGCACCTGACCCAAGCCATGGCCATGGTATTTTCAATAACCTCATATGCATGCGAAAGCTGCACAGTGAATAAGGAAGACTGTACAAGAACTGATGTATTGGAGTTGGAGGAGAATATTGAAAGTGCCATGGGCTGCCAAAAGAACAAACAGATCTGTGTTGGAAGAAGTACAGTCAGAGTGCTCCTTGGAGGCCAGGATGGCCAAGCTTTGTCTCTCATAGTTTGGACATAATGTCAGGAGGGACCAGTCACTGGATCATTTATACCATTCAGGCAATTTAAAAAAAAGCATACATAAAGCTATATTGATATAATGCAATTACTAATTGGTTGCCTATATATCAATATGTTAATAATGCCACTGGGTGGTGAAATTTATAGGTTCTTTTGGTTTTCTTTTTTTAAATAATTTTTATGCTTTATGTATAATTTTTTATAAACAGAAAAAATACACCCAAGCATTAGAGAGGATTATTTTATTGCTAGTGATACTAAGATAAAGTGTCTATGTCAGCACCATCCCTCCAAATATCTTCTTCAATTATCATTGCTACTCAATTAATTAGTATACACAGTAATACAGGAGTATTTAATCATTTCTCATAATTCAGAATTCTCTGACAATTAACAGGAAAAAATTTGACCAACAAGTTAATTTTATGTTTAACAACATTGTTGTTGTTCATAAATACTGTGGAGTCAGTTTCAACTCATAGTGACCATGTATAGGATTCCCTGTGATGTAAATCTTTGCAGTATCAGAAAGCCTAATTTTTCTCCTGGAGAGTGGCTGATGGGCTCAAACGGCCAACCTTGTGGTTTACAGCCCAACACTAATCAGACATATCAGCATACCCCCTAAAACAATACATTATCTTTGTGTTGTTTCTGACTCATAGACACCCTATATAGGATTTCCCAAGAGCGGCTGGTGAATTTGAACCACCAAACGTGAGGTTCAAACCAACCTTGCAGTACCGTGCATTACCCCACAGCACCACATAGGGATATAAAAGGGATATTCGGTGGACTTGTCCCAGGCTCATATTTCTGAACTCTAGCACCAGTTTCCTCAATCATTAGTTGTTCAGAATCTAGTGGGCAAAGGTTGATGCAGTTAAGATCAGTCACAGCTCAGGTGTAGCACTCTTCCCTGATGCAAAGGTCCATGCCCAGAGTGTGATGGCTTTTTGAGTTCAGTGCAAGTTTATGTCTTTATAACTATATATATGTATATACTCACACCTCTCAATCTCGTGTGGTCAGGAAACATTTGTATGTACTTCATTATTTAAAATATCTTCCATATTGCAAAAGGGCTTAAAATTACATCGCATGATGGGCAACATGTCAAGAGATTTATCCATGGTGCTGCCACTCCTGACTTGTGGATTCAATGAGTATTTATTGAAATCCTATGTGTAAAGTAAGTTGCTGGCTGTTTAAGAGAACTAAAGCACAGTTCTGCTTTCCTCCTTGGATGAAGATGTATAAAAATACCTTGGGTTTTGTGCAATTTATTCAATGTATCTCTTCTGCAATAAAACTGACAAAATAAATCATTGGCATAAAGTCCAATTTCAAATCTTTACCATATATCCTAGGAATATTATTAGTGAAATTGATGGCACATGTATTTTTAAAACATTAAGCAGCATACGCAAATATTAAGAATGGTATGCAATAATTATTTCTCTAATTGGAATAAAAGAATTAGCACCAAGTTTTGGTTCAGTGCAGATCATTCACTGCTCTCAAACTTTATGGTGGGTTTGAAAACACAATGGTGCAAGATTTTTTTTTACTTCCCAGACGAATAGGTAAATTTGAAACCAAAATAGAGAAAGATTAGGCCAACAAACTAATTAAAATTGGCAAGTGAAAAGGAAAGTCAACAAATTAATTAAAAGTTGGAGTGTGAATAGGAAAGGGAAAGAAATGGCGAGCAGATTTAAGTGAGTTTAGGAGAAATAAAGACAAAATTAATATTTACTTGATTGCTCCTTTCTCCACGTATGTTGTTCTATAAAACCCCACTAGGGAGCCGTTCAGCCATCCCGCGAACTCCAGGGTCAAGAGGTAGGTACTATTGCCAGTGCTGGGTAGAAGCTCTTCTTCTGCCTCCACCACTACGTATTCCTGCTTTTTGTACTCAAAACACCTCCTGACTTGTACCTGCTCCCCGTTGGGCTTCTTCAGCATTGGGAGCTGGGTGATTCTTGTCTCCCGGAGGTGCAGCCATAGATGCCGGGTGGGCGCGCTCACGTTGATGGAGATGGTCACCCTTCCAGTGTAAGTGTCCTCCTCTAACAGGGGTTTCACCTGCAGATCGTAGTGCACAGGGTTGATGAAGTCCGGCAATCGGAAGTTTTTCCACTGTCCACTCTCGTCGTCACTGGCAGGACAGACTCCCTGGTCCTGTGGAGGTGTCTCAGTGGAAGGAGACGGAGTCGAGCTCTGGCCGGAATCTCCACTGCAGTCACACGATCTTGTCAGACCCACGGAAAGTCCCACTATTAATCCTACTCCCACAACGACGGCACAGATAATAATCACATGTTTGGTTTTAATGCAATATCTTTTAGAGTCTTCGCCCTCCGCAAAGTTCATTTTTGTTTGACCAGTCTAACGTTACACTTTCAAGGATGTTAAATTTAACTAAATAAGGTCAGTTGACTTCCTTTATGGAAAGAATTCCCTGGTCTGGCAGTCTGTTTTCGTTTTTTCCCACACCGCTCTCTGGTCTTTTCTTCTCCTTTCACATTCCCACACTCAAGCAAGGATGAATGTGAGAACAAGGGGCGTGGGGAACCGAGTCTGAAAGAAGAGCTGAGCCGGAGGAAGAGGACTGACGAGATATTGTTACAGTTCCCCTTATAAGCAACACTTCCCCACCCTTACTCCTCCTGCACTATAGTGAGTTAAATATAAAACAGGGCTTGGTCTATCAGCTAACTAGATGATCTGTTGCCAAAGCTCTGTCAGCAGCTTTCAGGAAGACAGCGTTTAGGAAAGAGGTGTGCTTAACACCAGAAAAACTCAACCTTTGCTTCTAGGTCTATGACTTAGTCCTGTTGTGCTTGCATTCTCTCTTAACCAACAGTCTTCTTTAATTTCAGCCTTTTTACCAGGTGACATGCCAAAGAAGCCACTTATTTTCATACTGTCTCCTCATGTAAACATTCAGATTAAGCCCTTTGGCAAAGTCGTATCCTGGAAATGGGTGCTAGGAGTCATAAATGGGTGCTAGGAGTCGTAAATGTTCTTTGAATTGGGAAGTTAGTAAAGCATACCCAGGTAACCATAAGTCACTTCATTCATTAATCAGATAAGGAGAGAGGGAAAACATGATGAAATTAGTCAAAGCACTAGAAAAGCTAGAAAGCATAAACAGAGAAGAGAGGAAGAGAGAAAGGAAAAGGTTGAAAGGAGGAAATGAAAAGGAAGGCGCTCTGTTTCTGCAGTTTGTTTCCAAGGGAGTTTGGATTTCATATGCTAGGCCAGATACGGAGCAGTTTCTTGGTGTGAAATTCGGCCTATTGAGAGAGTCATTATCAGTGCAAATGTACTGCTTCCAAATGACACCTTCAGAAGGGAAATCACAATAATGACCTCCATGTTCATCAGCCACTTAATGTAGACCCACAAGCCATTTTAATTGTAACAATACTATAATAATTATAAAAAATTTTTTTAGGTTTTTTTTTTTTTTTTCTATGTCAGGTACTGTGCTAAGGGATTTATAGAAACAATCATTTACGTTTTCTGCACAAACCGTGGAGATTGGTTACCATGGTGATATCCATTTTAGAGATGCAGAAACTGAGGTTTAGAGAGGTTAAATCATTTACTCAAAGTCATACAGCTGTAAAATAGCAGACTTGGGATTTGTACCCAGGCTGTTTGAGTCTAAAGTACATATATCTAACTATTACAGTCCACTGCTTTCATTCTCTGAAGAGGAGAAATATTTAAGGGTTGTTGGTGGTTGGTGGTCATGTGCTGTGGAGTCGGTTCTGACTCCCAGCAACTCTGTACAGCGTTTCCGAGACTATACATCTTTACGGGAGCAGAAAGCGTCATCTTTCTCCCATGGAACAGCTGGTAGTTTCGAACTGCTGACCTTGCAGTTCTCAGCCCGATTGTAATCACTACGCTACCAGAGATCTTTCAAGGGTTGTTGTTGTTGTTAACCGTGAAATTAGTTCCGACTCATAGTGACCCTGCACAGGGTTTCCTAGGCTATAAATCTTTATGGGAGCAGAAAACATCATCTTTAGCCTGCGCAACAGCTGGTAGTTTCGAACTGCTGACCTTGAGGTTGGCAGCCCGACTCGTAACCATTATAAAAAAACATAATCAATCTTTCCCAAAGTGCAATCCATGGATATGAATAGATACACTTACAGAGCAGACAATGTAGGTTTTTAAAGTTAAATATGTTGGCTCACTACCTTTCAATCATTCAGCGCTTCCATTTGGTAACACCCATTGTGAATTTCCCAGAGAGGTTATACTATCAAGTCATTTTTTCCTCATTTAGTTAACAACAGATCTTTTTTTTTTTTTTTTAGCGAGGTGCTATCTTATTTACCTAGTGCTTTGCGGTGGCTCCATACCGTAAACATTGGACAGAGAATCACAATGCTTTTAATTCAAATGCTTGTGATTCAAGACCAGCAACCACTCTGAAGGAGAAAAATGAGGCTTTCTGCTCCCTCAAAGATTTAGAGCCTTGGAAACCCTACACGGGTTTGCTATGAGTCAGAATTGACTCCATGGTATGTAACAACAACGACAATGACAATAACCAAAATATATCAAGTCCATGGATTTAACAAACAAATTTATTTTCTCACAGTTTAGGAGGTTGTTGTTGTTGTTGTTAAGTGCCGTCGAGTCGGTTCCGACCCATAGCGACCCTGTACAGGGTTTCCGAGGGTGTAAATCTTTACGGGAGTAGAAAGCCTCATCTTTCTCCCGCGGAGCGGCTGGTAGTTTCGAACCGCTGACCTTAAGGTTCACAGCCCGATTCGTAACCACTACGCTACCAGAGCTCCTTAGGTGTTAGGAGGTTAGGTGTTCAAATTCAGAGTGCTGGTTCAGTGGGAATACTTTCTCTGTTGGCTGTGGTCTTCATCCCTATAATTTCCATATGGCCACTTCCTTTTCATTTCTCCCTTTCACCCTTTTCTTTCTCTCTCCCTCTTTTCTCTGTTTATCCTTTCCAGCTTTTCTGTATTTTGACTAATTTCATCATGTTGTCCTTCTCTCTTTACCTGATTAATGAATGAAGTGACATATGGTTACTGGGTATCCTTTGATAATTTCCCAACTCCATAAACATTTACTGCATATCTAAGTGGTCCTAAAATTTATCTTCTCTCTTTATCTCTGCTTGTTTGCTTTCCCTAATCTACTTTTTTCCTGTCTAAAAAGTTATTGATTGGCTTAAACACACCCTAAAGAGATAATGGCCTTTTAATATAACAACACCAAAAAAACCTATTCCCAATATGAGATTATAATCATAGGTATATGGATTTATAACACATGTCCAGGGACACAGTCCAATCCATAACAGGTAACTTTTTATTTTCTTTACAGCTTTTATTGTGAATTCAGCGAGTGATGGTTACAGGGAAGATCATCACTTTTACATTCAGTAAATTATTACAATGATTAAAAATCTCTCCATGTACCTTCAGTAAATAATATTTATCTTTATTACCTTTTTTCTTGGTATACACATACCACATTGAAAATATATATTCTTTTATATGTCCAAAGGGTGCATTATACAAGCCAGCATTCTGTCCGCAGGCACATTGCTTTTCTCAGTTCTTGGGCTTATAGGACTATGCTACTCTGGGATGGCATCAAGAACATCATGCATGAAGAAAGCAAAAAAAAAAAAAAAAAAAATCATTGAGAAGACA
Organism: Chrysochloris asiatica; assembly: GCF_000296735.1. Classification (NCBI taxonomy): domain Eukaryota; kingdom Metazoa; phylum Chordata; class Mammalia; order Afrosoricida; family Chrysochloridae; genus Chrysochloris; species Chrysochloris asiatica. The sequence goes on from NW_006408647.1 coordinate 1,937,600, forward strand.
AGAAAGAAGGAAAAGGTCAAAATGGATGTCAGAAGAGACTCTGAAACTTGCTCTCCAGAGTAGAGATGCTAAAGCAAATGGAAGAAATGAAGAGGTCCAAGAGCTAAACAGAAATTTCCGAAGATCAGCTCAAGAAGATAAAGCCAAATATTGTACAAATATAAAGCCAACAAAATGTGCAAAGATCTGGAATCAGAAAAACCAAAAAGGAAGAGCACGCTCAGCATTTCTCAAGCTGGGGGAACTGAAGAAAAAATTCAAGCCTCGAATTTAGTTATTGAAAGATTCTCTGGGAAAATTATTGAATGATGCAGAAAGCATGAAAAGAAGATGGAAGGAATACACATAGTCACTGTACCAAAAGGAAATGGTTTATGTTCAACCATTTCAAGAGGCACCATGTGATCAAGAGCCAATGATACTGAAAGAGGAAGTCCAAGGTGCATTGAAGCAACTGGCAAAGAACAAGGCATCAGGAATTGATGGAATAAAAATTGAAATCTTTCAAGAAAGTGAGGCGGCACAAGAGGCACTCACTCATCTATGCCAAAAAATTTGGAAAACAACTAACTGGCCAACTGATCAGAAGAGATCTGTATTTGTGCCCATTCCAGAGAAAGGTGACCCAACAGAATGCGGAAACCATCAGACAATATCTTTGATATCTCCTTTGAGTAATGTTTTGCTAAAGGTAATACAGACATGGCTGCAATCATACATTGACAGAGAACTTCCAGAGGCTCAAGCTGGATTCAGAAGAGGACGTGGAATGAGAGATATCATTGCTGAAGGATCTTGGATGAAAGCAGAGAATACCAGAAAGATGTTTACCTGTGCTTTATTGACTACACAAAGACTTTCGATTGTGTGGATCATGACAAGCTACGGACAACACTGAGAAGTATGAGTATTCCAGAACACTTAATTGTGCTCATGAGGAATCTGTAGATGGACCAACTGGCAATTGTTAGAACAGAACATGGGAACACTGAATGGTTTAAAATTAAGAAAGGTCTGTGATAGGGTTGTGTTCTTTCACCATACTTATTCAACCTGTATGCTGAGCAAACAATCCCAGAAGCTGGATTATATAGGAGAAACGTGATATCAGGATTGGAGGAAGAGTCACTAACAACCTGCGATATGCAGATAATACAACCCTGCTTGCTGAAAGTGAAGAGGACTTAAAAAATTTACTGATGAAGTTCAAAAGAGTACAGCCTTTGGTATGGATTGCATCTCAATGTAAAGAAAACAAAATCGTCACCACTGGACCAATAAACAACATTCTTATCAATGGAGAAAAGATTGAACTTATCAAGGACTTCATTCTCCTAGGATCAACTATTAACACTCTTGGAAACAGCAGTCAAGAAAGCAATAAAAACAACATAGTTACATAGTAATTAAGCATTTGGCTGCTAACCAAAGGGTACCTTTTTGATGGACATGTGTTATAAAGAACATACACTGAGAAATGTTTGTTCATACTGTTTCAAATTACAAACAACCATGAAACAGAATTCGAACCCCCAGCTGCTCTTTTGGAAAAAGATGATGCAGCTTGTTTCCATAAATACTTATAGCCTTGGCAACTCTATTGGGCAGTTCCACCCTGTCCTGTAGGGTTACTATGATTGGTGATATGAGTATAAATCAAGAACTATTGCCACAAAATCATAGAAACCTTTTGTCATAGACTGAATTGTGTCTTCCCAAAATATGTCTTGGCATGGATGGACCATGGTTTCAGTGCTTTGGCAGTTAGGTAATGATGTAATGTAGTAGTAATGGAATTATGTAATGTGGCAGCTATGTGATGGTCTGCCTTGATTTGATCTGACGTGATAAACCAGTGAAATGATTAAGGGAGGGATACAACACCCTTAATTCCATCACAGTCTTAATTTAATGTAAGGACAGTTTTCTTGGGATGTGGGCTGCAACAGCATTTAATTATAAGAGATAAAAAGGGGGAAAAGTGAGCAGAGATCAGAGGAACTATGACCACCAAGGAATAAGAACCAGAAGGAGGGCTTGTCCTTTGATCCCAGGCTCCCTGCTCTGTGAAGCTCCTAGATACAGGTGAAGATTGATGCCAAGATGCATGGATATCTCCAAGGAATGCTGGGCTTACAAATGCTGAAAGGAGACAAGGACCTCTTCCTAGAGTTGACAAAGAAACAGAATGGCTTCCTCTTAAGCCAGCATTCTGAATATCTCCTAAACTGTGAGAGAATAAATTTGTTTGTTAAAGATATCTGCTCATGGTATTGCTGTTACAGTGGCATTAGAAAATTTATTGTTGTTAGGTGCCCTCAAGTCAGTTCTGATTCATTGCAACCCATTGTATAATAGAAGGAAACACTGCCCAGTCCTGTGCCATCTCCACAATTGTTATGCTTGAGCCAATTGTTGCTGTCACTGTGTCAAGCCATCTCATCGGGTGTCTTCCTCTTTTTCTCTAGCACTCCATTTTACCAAGTATGATGTCCTTCTCCAGCTGATTACATGTCCAAAGTACAAGAGAAAATACTTTGCCATCCTTGCTTCTACGAAATATTCTGACTGACTTTGTCCAAGACAGATTTGTTTGCTCTTCTGGTACTCTGTGGTAATTTCAACATTCTTAACCAACACTATAATTCAAATACATGGTTCTCCTATTGTTTTTCTTATTTATTGTCCTACTTTCAAATGTATATGAAGCGATTGAAAATACCATAGCTTCAGTCAGGGACATTTTAGTTTTCAAATTGACATCTTTGTTTTTTAACTAAACAGATTTTTCCAGCAGATACCATGAATACTGATTATGCATCAAAGTAAAATGAAATCTGTGACAATTTCATTTTTTTCTCTGCTTATCATGATGCTATTTATTGGTCCAGTTGTGAGGATTTTTGTTTACTTTACACTGAGGTGCAAGCCATACTGAAGGCTGTATTCTTGGATTTTCATCAGTAAGTATTTTTAAGTCCTCTTCACTTCCAGCAAACAAGGTTGTGTCATTTGCATATCACAGATTGTTAATGAGCCTCCGTCTAGTTCTTATACCATGTACTTCTTTATATAACCCAGCATCTCTATTATTTGTTCAGCATACAGATTGAATAAGTATGGTGAAAGGATACAACTCTTACACACACCTTTCCTGATTTTGAACCATTCAATATTGCTTGTTCTGTTCTAGCAAGTGTCTCTTGATCTATGTACAGATTCCTTATGAACACAATTAAGTGTTCTAGAATTTCCATATCTTCACAGTATTATATATAGCACACAGTTGAATGCCTTTACATAGTCAATGAAGTATCCCCTGCTTTCAGCCAATATCCATCTCATGTTAGCAATGATATCCCACATTCCACAAACTCTTCTGAATCTGTCTTGAATTTTTGACAGTTCCCTGTCGATGTATGGCTGCAACCATTTTTAAATTATCTTCCTTTTTGTTTTTCTAACTCCAGGTCTTTGCACATTTCATTATAATACTTGACTGTGTGTTTTCAAACTGCTCTTTGAAATTTTTTGTTCAGCTCTTTTACTTTGTCATTCAGAGTCTCCTCTGACCTCCATTTTGGTCTTTTCTTTCTTTCTTTCTTGTCTTTTTAATGATCTTTTGCTTTCTTTATGTATGATGCTTTTAATATAATCCCACAACTCCTCTGGTTTTTGGTCATTTATGTCTAATCATCAAATCTACTTTTGAGATGCCCTCTAAATTCAGGTAGAACACACTCAAGGTCATATTTTTTGCTCTCAAGAACTTCCTTTAATCTTAATCTGTTTAACCTGAATTTGCATATGAGGAAATGATGGTATGTTCCATAATTGGCCCTGGCCTTGTTTAAGTTGATGTTATTGAGCTTCACCAAGGACACCTGGTAGTGAAAGTCAGTATTCTAATCAACCAATCACTACATGGGAGAAAGATGAAGCTTTGTGCAATAGTGAAGATTTCAGCCTATAGCGGGTTCCTGTGAGTTAGAATCAACTCCACAGCACACAACCACCACCCCACCACCTTTGAGCTTCTCCACTGTCTCTTCCCAAAGATGTAGTCAATTTAATTCCAGTGTATTCCATCCGGTGAGGTCCACATGTATAAGTCACTGTTTATGTTTTTGAAAAAAAGGCATGTGCAATACAAGTCATTGGTCTTTCAAAATTCTATCAAGTGATCTCCAAAATAATTTCTATCATCTAGACCATATTTTCTAGCTCTTGATCATTCCTCTTTGTTTTCAACTTTGGCATTCCAATCATCAATAAGTATCAATGCATCTTGATTGCATATTTGATCAATTTCAGACTGAAGAACTTGGTAGAATTCTTCTGTTTCATCATCAATGGCTTTAGTGATTTGTTTGTAAATTTGAGTAACAATCTTCTTTCTTTTATGAGACTGGACACTAACCTATTACAGACAGCATTGTACTTCAAGAACTTCTTGAAATGCTCTTTTGGAATATGAATGGGATGCCATTCTTCTTCAGTTTGTCATTCCCTGAATAGTAAGCCATATGATTTTCCAATTCAAAATAGCCAATACTAGTCCATTTCAGCTCACTAATACCTAGGATATTAATTGTTATGCATTACATTTCATTTTTAATGACTTCCAAACTTCTTAGATTCCTACTTCAGACATTACACATTATTTATTAATGGATGTTAGCAGCTGTTTCTTCTCATTTTGAATTGTTTCCCATCAACAAATTAAGGTCTCCAAAGCTTACTCCATCCACATCATAAATGTCAATTCTATATTGAAGAGGCACTACTTCTCCAGTCATAGTTTGAGTGCATTTGGTTTTTGGTAATGAGACCAAGACAAATGCATGCCTGAGAGAATTTTGCAGCTATCCACTAATTGCAGAGACATTGTTCAACATTTTGTTTGGAACAGATAATGCATGAAGTAGCAATACTTTTTGACTTCCTTTCATATAGAAGACAATGATAAAATTCATGCCTTCTATGTTGAACACTGGGGTTTAATTCCCAACCAATACACCTCATACTTAGTCATTGGCAGTCTGTCAAGAGAGGCTTAATATGTTGCTATGATGTTAAACAGGTTTCAATAGAACTTCCACATTAAGCTGAAGTAGGAAATCTACTTTTTAAAAAAATTAGCCTATGAAAACTCCATGGATCACAATGGTTTGATTTGCAATTAATTGTGAAAATAAGAGGACTGGGAAGTTTTCTGTTCTGTGTGCTTGGGGTTTCTCAAAGACTAGGACCAACTTAAGGGCCAACAATGTAATATAGGTTGACTTACTTAATGAGCTCTTGAAAGAAAGTCATGGCTCTCTGTGTACTTTCAACAAAACAAAACAAAACACAAAAAAACAGCCACTGTTATCCATGAATTGAGATTGACTCTATGAAACCTGTTTGTTTTGTTTATTTTAAAAATGAAATTTAAGTAAAATACAAAACCAGATGAATGGGGTTAGTTAAGCCAGCATGTGCAACACACTTAGAACCAACCTATCAGGGATTAATAAATATAAAGAGCCTGTGCTTTCATAACTCAATAAAACTTTGCTCATTGCAGTGGTACTTGCTCTCTTCCTCTTATTGACAATGAACGGTCAAGTTTCTAGTAGGAGGCTCTGGACCTTGAAAGATTTTTCTTTATCTAATGATTCTATTAGCCACAGTGATGATCTAGGCAGCCACTGCAGAGATCGAATAAACCATCACAGGCACCCACTTAGATTAAATAGTTTGTACTAGATAAGCTTTGTTATTGTTGTTAGGTGCCATTGAGTTAGGTGCCGATTCATAGAGAACCTATGCATAACAGAATGAAACACTGCCCGATCCTGGGCCAACCTCACAATTGTTGCCATGCTTGAGCCCATTGATGCTGCCACTTTGTCAATCCATCTCGCTATAGGTCTTCCTCTTTTTCTCTGACCCTCCACCTTACCAAACATGATATCCTTCTCCAGTACGGGTCCTTCCTGATAATATGTCCCAAGTTTGGCCATCCTGGCCTCCAAGGAGCACTCTGGCTATGCTTCTTCCAACACAGATCTGTTGGTTCTTTTGACAACCCATGTCACTTTCAATATTCTCCATCACCATAATTCAAAAGCATTAATTCTTCTACAGTCTTCCTTATTCACTGTCCAGCTTTTGCATGCATCTGAGGTTATTGAAATTACCATGGTTTGGGTCAGGTGCACCTTAGTCCTCAAGCTGACTTCTTTGCTCTTCCAAACTTTAAAAAGTCTTGTGGAGCAGATTTGCCTAATGCAATACATCATTTGATTTCTTGACTGCTGCTTCCGTGAGTGTTGATAGTTGATCCAAGAAGAATGAAGTCCTTGACAACTTCAATCTTTTTCTCTTTTGATAAGAATGTTGTTTATTGGTCCAGTGGTGAGGATTTCTGTTTTCTTTACATTGAGATGTAATCCATACCAAAGGCTGTGCTCTTTGATCTTCATCAGTAAATATTTTAAGTCCTCTTCACTTTCAGCGGGCACCGTTGTATCATCTGCATATCACAGGTTGTTAATGAATCTTCTTCCAATCCTGATGCCATGTTTTTCTGAATACAACCCAGCTTCTTGGCTTATTTGCTCAGCATACAGGCTGAATAAGTATGGTGAAAGAATACAACCCTGTCGCACACCTTTCTTAATTTTAATCATTCAGTGTTCCCACGTTCTATTTGAACAACTGCCTCTTGGTCCAGATACAGATTCTTCATGAGCACAATTAAGTGCTCAGGAACACTCATACTTCTCAATATTGTCCACAACTTGTCAGGATCCACACAATCGAAAGCTTTGTATAGTCAATAAAGCACGGGTAAGCATCCTTCGGATATTCTCTGCTTTTAGCCAGAATCCATAAGACATGAGCAATGATATACCTCATTCCACAGCCTCTTCTGAATTTGGCTTGTACCTCTGGAAGTTCTCTGTCAATGTATGCTTGCAGTCATATCTGCATGACCTTTAGTAAAACTTTACTCGCAGAGGATATCAAAGAGATTGTCCGATGATTTCTGCATTTTTATGTTGAACGAATATATAGTAGAGATAAGAGTTCTGGTGTGGTGCTGTGGGATAAAGCACTAACTGCAAGGTCAGTTTGAACCACAAGGTAGGTGGTTCAAACTCACCAGCCGTTCCTTGGAAACCCTATACAGGGTTGCTATAAATCAGAACCAACTCGATGACACTTAACAACAACAATAGCAACATAGTAAAGATAAGTCATTTGAGAAGGCTACCTCTGGTCAATTTCTACTTATTAGGTCCAAGTTAGTGGAGTGAATTCACTGCACATTTTAGATACTGCTTCCCATAGCTTTTACCAATGCATAGTTTCATCTTTCACCCCAACTAGAAAGAAAGTCTCTGAGGATTTATAAAGCATACCTGTTCTTGAATAAACATTTTACTAACTCTTACCCATAGCAAGAGCTCCAATATAACATTGAATACCCAGCATGCATCCCTCCTTTCCACTTGGAACTTCAGTTTAAATCTTTTTTTGTTAGATTTCAGTAATCTAAATTATTATATATCTACGGGTCCTTTTATGTGTATAGCCTGAAAACTAAGATCAGCTCCAGGCATTAATAAATTCAATTGTTAATAATTAACACTAGAGTGTGACTATCTGACTAACCTTTCCTTCTATTAACTAATCCCAATTAATGTGACTGGTTCTGAAAACTCACAGACCATCTAACATGGCAATGTAGATTCACAAAGGAGGAAGCAGAGTCTAGAAACTGATTGTATTACATTAAGGACAGGTAAGATCTGAGCCAATATCGTTTTAGGCTGCCACAGATTCACTGTTATCAAGCAGCTAACAGCTTAATTGCCCATTGAAACCAGGAATAATTTCAAAACAGCAAATATCTGCCATAGTAAAGCTAATGTTTGTTGGTTGATAATGATAAATTTGTCCAATGACTGGTACAATACGGGAAACATACTGTAGGAAGAATGAAGAAGAGAAGTAGGAAAAGAGACAAGAGAAGGAAGAAGCGAGGAAAAGAGGGAGCAAAAGGATTTTCAAAGACGATAATGAGGGAAATAAATCTCTAAGTTGACCAAACATGATGTAATAAAAAAGAAAATAAATAAAGCAATAGGATTATTTCTTCTCTGTTACTTATCCAGGTTGATTCTAGGCTGACTTGAGAGTTCACCTGCAGAATTTCATGGGATGCACACACTGGTGCTTGTGATTTCCTCCCCTGGGCACCAGGTAGTCACAGCTCACAAGCACAAATCATGCTATTGATGTGGATCATCCTGGGTAGAATCAGGGGAGACCTGGCAGCACAATGGATTAAGAGTTGAACAGTTAAAATCCATCAGCTGCTCTCTGGGAGAAAGATGAGTCTGCTTCTGTAATGACTTAGTCTCTCAGAAAACCGAGGGAGCTGTTCTACTCTTGTCCTTCACAGTAACTGTGAGTCAGCATTGACTCAATGCCAGTGGGTTTGCGGTTTAAGGAGGTAAAAGAAGTTCACTTTATCTACTCCACAAACGTGTCTCTGAGTTTATATTCATTCATTAATATGTGAATAATTCACTCATTTGATATTTGAATAAATTCACTCATTTCACAAATACTTGTTGACTCAATAAATGTTTACTTTTCAACAAATATTTACTAGGTTAAAATTTAAGAAAACTTTAAAATGTGAACATTTAAAGTTGTCAAGGATTTTATTCTACTGGAATCAACAAACAACATCTGTGGAAGCAACAACTGCAGTTTCAAACAACATATTGCACTGGGGAAATCTGCTGCAAAAGATCTCTATCAAAATTTAAAAAGCAAACACCATTTTCAATCACCTTATATGCATGCAGAAGTTGGATAATGAAAAGGGAAGACAGGAAAATTATTGATGTACTTGAAATGTGATATTGGCAAGGAATATTGAATATAACATGGATTTCCAGAAGAAGAAAAATCAATCTTAGAAGCAATATAACTATAATGCCCTTTAGAACCGAGGATAGTGAAATTTCAGCTTGCTTATTTTGGAATGTCATCAGGAAAGACCAATTATTAGAAAAAGACATTATGTTTGTTCTTCTATCATCAAGTAGAAGGTCAGTGAAAATGACGGAAACCTTTAATGGGATGGGTTGACAGCTGCAACAATGGGTTCCTACTTATAAAAGATCAGGAAAATAGCATAGGACCACACAGTGTTTCATTATCTTATGTGTAAGATTGTTATGAGTCAGAGCCAACTTGAATGTAATAGTATAACAACACTAGTAACTTCCTCCTATCTTACAAATTCTTTGCTTCATTTATTTCTACTCTTATCATTAGAGGCCAATTTAGTGAATGACTGAATATTTCACTCCTGCATTTTAGATACTTCCCTTTCATATTTTGCTTTCAAGAGTTTTCTGGTGAATGGTTCATTTTTGGTACATCTGTTATCTTTTGTAATTTGGTCTGAGATCTTTATGTGTATGCATTGCAAGGTTCTTAACTTGGTTACTTTACTCAAGCTTTAGACATTTCTCCATGTGTAAAATCATCAGGGGTAGTCCACCATGAGTAGAGGATATGAAAATTTTAGGTGCCCTTTGAGTAATAATTTATTTCAGAATTTATAAGTCGGAGATACTTTTAGTTTTGAATAATAGAAAACCATAGTCTGCAAAGACTATAGATCTTTAATTTCATCTATAAAGACATCTAATTATCTTGTATAACAGAAGGAATTATCAATGAAATTTGATAGCTCAATACCAAGGAACTAAGCATTTATATATTTTTTTCCATTTCCATTCTATTGTCTTTATTGTTTGCTCTCAGTCTTGTTGTTGCAAGTCCAGTTTTCACAGTTACATTCAAGATAAATTAACGGGGGGTGGGGAATGAAAGAGTTTTGTTTGTGTATTTTTTTCCTTAGGTAGTTCTTTTCTTTCAGCAATGAAGAAATAATGGCCCAGAAGCCTCAGCAAGCCTTCTCTGGCATCTCATTGTCCAGAATGGACTTACTTGGCCCATCTGTAGCTGCAACTGGTATAAAGGAATATAATAGAAATGGTTGAATTGGAACAGCCCAAATTCATTTCCAGAAAAACACACATTGCTGCTACAAACAAAGCCAGGATATCTGTTGGCAAATATGACAGGGGAAATGACTGCTGAGCAGATTATAAAGACTACTGCCATATGACAAGGAGCCCAATCATGGCCTGATGTATTATATTCACGGGAAAGGGGAAACACAGATCTGAGAATAGCAGGGAGTTTGTTCTCTTTATTGTTCATTATCTTTTTTTTTTTTTTTTTTTTGTCCTGGGTGGCACAAGTAGTTAAGCACTTTACAGTGAGCCAAAAGATTGACAGTTCAAACCTACCCAGTGGCACCTCAAAAGTCAGGACTGGTGGTATGTTTCCAAAAATCACAGCCATGAAATTCCTATGAAGCACATGTCTATCATTCACATATGAGGTCTCCATGAGTTGAAATCAAATGGACTGCAGCTAACAATAACAACACCGTCTTATTCCCCACTCTCCCTATCACCTTAGCTGTGCTGTTTGTTTGTGTGTGTGTGTGTGTGTTTTTAGCTCCTGCACCATCTTATTGCTTCTTAGCAATAAGATCATCATCTTTCATCTTGTCATTGCATCATGAAAATTTCTTCAGTGAGTTTATTCACTTAAAGGTCAGTTTCATGGTATGGTACTCAAGCCCTACTTCCCTTCTCTCCAGAAGACTCTTAAATCCTTAAAACCTCTTTTTAAATTCAAACATCAATTACATTTTTTTTTAACTTTTTATTGTGCTTTGGGTAAAGGATTACAGAGCAGATCATCAGTTTTACATTCAACAAATCATAATTTTCAGCCAAGTAATAGATAGATCTATAGGGGAGACAGCAACAATAGTGAGGTAAGCACACTGTAGGATGGTCAACAATTTGAGATCAAAAGGGCAGTATTTCCCCAAGGACTTTTAGGTTTTTTGTTTTACCAGAAAGAAGGTTCTCTATATGGAGAATATAAATGTTCTAGTCGGCGGTTCAAACTCACCAGCTGCTCCTTGGAAACCCTATAAAGGGTCACTGTGGGTCAGAATCGACTCGATGGCACTTAACAACAACAATAAACTCTTGATAATAAACAGTTCCTTTTGTAATAAGTAGCAACTGATTTATACATCAGGCTTCTGTGAGTCTAGTCAGTTTAAGACTGTTCCCTGAATCTCATTACTTGCAGGTATCTTGAGAATCTGAACCTATAGGACTCAACCCTGGTTTCCTTGTTGGCATATGACTGTTAGTGAGACCCATCCAGAATAGTTATGTGTCTCTCCCTCTGACATCCTTTGCTCTCATTCTCTAACTTCAATAGGATAAATAGGGCTTGGGACAAGGAAGAACTGAAGCACACAACGGATGGAACTTGACTCAGGTTAGACTCTCTGGGAAGATGTCTACATCTACATTGTTGTCTGGTTTTTAACTTTGCCTGCATATCAGAAAAACAGAAAAGCTTCTTTTAAAAAAAAACATAATGATACTTGGGTCCCACCCTCAGATATTATGATTTAATTGGTCAGAGGTGTGGCCTGAGAGTCAAGCTTTCCCAAGCTCTCCAAGTGATTTCAATGTGCAACCACAGTGGAGAGCACTAATGAAAAGTATGGATGAACCTGGGGTGAGGGGGAAGAAGCAGGTCCGTGGTGCCATTCACATCACAAAAGATTTGATTCCAAGCTGGCACCAAATGGTGCTAGTGTCAGATGGCCTGGGAGATTCCCCAGACAAGAAGCATTTGTGTAGAGTCTTGTGGGGTGACTCCAGGTCCACAGAGAGCACACAGGGCCTTTGTCTGTGATCCCAATCAATAGTCCTGGACTCCAAGTCACATTTCCAGTCTGGTGAAACCATGCCACCTCACAAGGCACTGGCTCCCATGCCTTTCAAATGAAGACGTTGCCCTTCGCCAAGTGAATGGTTTGTAGAACTAAATGACTTAATATTTTTGGAGAACGAACAAAACCACTGCAAGACACTGTTGTTTTCCCCACAATAATTGATGGGGATCACTTTTTCTGCCATTAAAGCACAAGCTGAAGCTATTTTTCTTTTTTTAACCAAACACCGCTGAATGCGAAACATCAATTTTTGTTTTAAAGTTTTTATTGTGAGGTTTACATGAGAGAACATCAGCCCTACATTCATCCTATTGCATTTCGTTTCATTGCAATAATTATAATCCCCTCCATGTATCATCAAACAACTAAAGGATACACCACACAGGCCTGCCCTCGGGCCGTCAGCGCACAGCCCCTCTCCCACCCTGAGTCCAGTGTCCCCAGCCACTCAATCTGTCCATGTCATCGTCTCTGTCTCCATCCCTGGCCTCACTGCCTCTCGGGGTAGGTCCCACTCTCCGTTCTTCTTACTTGACGGTACCAATGATCTCCATTCCTGGGCCGTAAAATCAACCACTCTCCTCCTTTTGTCAAAAAACATCTACCTCTATATTTACTACCCTCACAGTCAGTCCTGATGACAATTATTCACTATTGTACCACAAGAGTCTTATCCCCATTTCCTTCCACCAGCCTGGTCCCAACAGACTGGAAATAATTCCGTGGTGATTCTATCTTCCCCCAACCCTTCTAGAACTAGGCTCCCTCTTGAAAGCTTGTAAGCCAGTC
>NW_006408647.1:1950405-1957494 GCF_000296735.1 Chrysochloris asiatica
TAGGCTCCCTCTTGAAAGCTTGTAAGCCAGTCACTTCTTGCCTTTGTAGTCCCCCCCCACCCCCGGCCCCCATTTTGGGTAGCCAATGTCTAAGTTGCACATCCCTGTCAACCCTGTGTACCCAGGGGCTGGGAGTGGTCCTTGCTGTAAAGATTTGTTCCCTTTTTGAGCTACTACATCCATAGGTACAGGTAAAGTTCATCAAATTGTAGCAGGTTACTCATTTTCACCCCCCTCTTCTTCTTCTAGTCGAGTTCTGATCATCCAGCCATCTAAGCCAGGTCAAGTGGGTACTACCTGCAAGTATGGGTGTTCTTGTGCACCTCCCCTCACTTCCTATCAGCTGGATGCTTCAGTCTCCTCTCTAGTCCTCTGTGGCCATGCCACTGCCTCTGGGCCGAGAAATCCCCGGGTCTTGCCATATTGCTAGCCATGCAGCAGGTCTCCACCCTGGCTCACAGGGGTGTATTGAATGTGGTCGGGCTTAGCTCGCAACTTCATTGCGGTCACTCTCCCCCTTCCCCTTATCAGTAATGAACGTGGTCACCAGCCAGACCACTTGCCTGCTCATGTATTCCCCTTGAGTCTCAGTCTTGGAAGGGGTTTTGCTCTGAGGGGTCCCGACCACTTGATTTGATGGCTTCCAGGGGAACAGCTTACTTGTTTTTGTAGTAATCAATCAGACTGCCATTGTTGTTTGGGATTTTTCCTGCCGTCTTTCTTTCACGGAGTATCTTCTGTTCTTCTAGCCGCTCCAGGCTGGTCTACTCATCCTTTCCAGTGGAAATGTCCTACTTCAGTCAGTTCTGGATTCCACCTATGGTCTTGTGCAAAGTAAAAGCTCCACAGGAAGTCTCTTTCAATGGGCAATTTCTAGTCCCCTTAAAGATATTCCAATCAGTTATAGGTGAAGACGGACTTACAAGCTTTCTGTAGTGATGATTCTGGCTATTCCTTTCTCCCCCCATCAAGTGTCTATTTTACAATGGTAGGCAAGGGAAACCAGGATTCAAAAGACAACCAGGCATCCTAACATTATTCCCCTCTTTTACCCCTTCAAACCATGCCTCAATCCCTGTATCCCGGAGCCCTGTTGTTCCAAGGCTGTGCGTACATTATCATTTACCTCTGTCCCACTTAGCCCATGCAAACCTTCCTAACTGTTCTCCCATCAGCCTTGTTTTGCCATTCCCCTCTCCCTTCTTGTGTATTGACCCCCCTCCCCCGCACCCAAGCTATCTTATGTCTTTTCCCTACCCTATGCTCTATCTACCCCTCCCTTGCTCCCCTCCTCTCAAACCATACATCCTGGCAATCAGCAAATATATATATATATATAATTCCCCCCCCCCTTTCAGTGTGGGTTCTTTTTCTTACACTTTTACAATGATGGTCCTATGCAGTATTTCTTCTTTTGTGACTGACTAATTTCACTCAGCATAATGTCCTCAAGGTTCATCCATGTTATGCGGTGGCTTGCAGCTTCCTTGTTTTTCTTCAAGGTAGCATAGTATTCCATTGTGTGTATGTACCAGTTTGTTTATCCATTCTTCAATTGATGGGCACTTAGGCTGTCTCCATCTTTTTACTATTGTAAACAGCACTGTTATGAACATTGGTGTGGATATATCTACTTGTGTTATGGCTCATATTTCTTGTGGGTAAATACCAAGTAGAGGAATTGCTGGGTCATGAAGTATTTCTATTTACAACCTTCTGAGAAAGTGCCATATTGCTTTCCAGAGAGGTTGGACCCTTTTTCAATCCCACCAACAATGTAGGAGGGTCCCAGTCTCTACACATCCTTGCTAGCATTTATTGTCCTCTACTTTTTTTTTTTATCTTTGTTGTTATTAGTGGTAGTTAGGTGATATCTCATTTTTGTTTTGATTTGCATCTCTCTAATGGCTACTGATCATGAACATTTCTTCATGTGTTTATTGGCTGCCCAGATCTTCTTCTTGGTGAAGTGTCTGTTCATGTCCTGTGCCCATTTTTTAATTGGGTTATTTGTCCTTTTCTTGTAGGGGTGTTGTAGTTTCCTATATGTGTTAGAAATGAGTCCCTTGTCTGATATGTCCTTGCAAAAGATTTTTTCCCATTCTGTGGGTTTTGGTGAAGTCTTTTGATGCACATCAGTTTTTAATTTTTAGTATGTCCCACTGCTCTATTTTGTCTACTTTTGTTTGTGTACTTTTCAAAATGTTTGGTAGTCTGTGTAGTCCTGTATTAGAGCCCTCATATCTGTCCCTATATTTTCATTGATGACCTTCATAATTTTGGGATTCACATTCAGGTCTTTAATCCATGCTGAGTTGGTTTTTGGATAGGGAGTGAGGTAAAGGTCTTGTTTCAATCTTGCATGTCACTTTCCAGTTCTGTCAGTACCATCTGTTAAAAAGACTGTCTCCTCCCCATGTAACATACCTAGGCACTTGGTGAAAAATCAGTTGGCTGTATGTGGATGGGTTAACTTCTGGATTCTCAATTCTGTTCCATTGATCACTGTATCTTTCATTGTACCAATACCAGGATTTTGACCATTGTAACTGTGTAGTAGATTTTGAAATCGGGAAGTGAGAGGCTTCCAGCGTTACCCTTCTTCTTGAGCAGTGCTTTGCTTATCCTGGGTTTCCTTCCTTTCCATATAAAATTTGTAATTGTCCTTTCCATTTCTTTGAAGAATGTTGCTGGAATCTGGATTGGGATTGCATTACATGTGTAAATAGCTTTGGGCAGTATTAATATTTTCACAATGTATGGTGTTCCTATCCAGGAGCATGGTATATTCTTCCACTTTTGTAAGTCTTTTTTGGTTTCTTGTAGTAGTGTTTTGTAATTCTCTTTGTTTCTCTGGTTACGTTTATTCCTAAATATTTCATCCTTTGGGCGGCTATTGTAAATGGTGTTTCTTTCCTAATGTCTTTTTCAGTGCTGTCATTGTTACTATAGAGGAATCCAACAGATTTTATATGTTGATCTTATATCCTGCCACTTTGCTGAATCTTCCAATGATGAATAGTAGCATTTTACTAAGTCTTTGGGGTTTTCTATGTATAGGATCATATCATCTGCAAATAGAGAGAGAGATTTATTTCCTCTTTGCCAATTTGGATGCCTTTAATTTCCCTTTTGTGCTGTATTTTGTTGTTGTTAGGTGCCATCAAGTTGGCACCAACACATAGCAACCTTATGCACAGCAGAACAAACAACTGTCTGATCTTGGGCCAACCTCGCTACTGTTGTCACACTTGAGTCCATCGATGTTGCCACTTGGTCAATCCATCTCAATGGGGTCATCCTCTCCTTCTCTGACTCTGCATCTTACTAAACATGATATCCTTCTCCAGCAACTGATCCCTACTGACAATATGTCCGAAGTATGAGGGACACAGTTTGGTCATCTTGGCCTCCAAGGAGTACTCTGGCTGCACTTCTTCAAAAAGGGGTCTATTGGTTCTTTTGGCAGTCCATGGCACTTTTAATAGTCTCCTATAACACCACAACTCAAAAGCATCAATTTTTCTATGGTCTTCCTTATTCATTGTTCAGCTTGCATATGAGGTTATTGAAAATACCATGGCTTGGGTCAGGTGCACCTTAGTTCTCAAGCTGATGTATTTGTTCTTCAACACTTGAAAAGGTCTTGTGCAGCACATTTGCCTAATGCAATACGTCTTTTGATCTCTTGACTGCTGCTTCCATGAATGTTGATGATTGATCCAAGAAGAATGAAGTCCTTGACAACTTCAATCTTTTCTCTGTTGATCAGAATGTTGTTTATTGGTTTAGTTGTGAGGATTTTTGTTTTCTTTACATTGAAATATAATCCATACCGAAGTCTGTGCTCTTTAACCTTCTCAGTAAATGTTTTAAGTTCTCTTCACTTTCAGCAAGCCAAGTTGTATCATCTGCATATCACAGATTGTTAATGAGTCTTCCTCCAATTCTGATGCCACATTTTTCTTCATATAACCCAGTTTCTCAGCTTATTTGCTCAACATACAGGTTGAATAAGTATGGTGAAAGAATACAATTCTGTCACACACCTTTCTTAATTTTAAACCATTCAGGGTTCCCATGTTGTGTTCGAACAACTACCTTTGGTCCACATACTCTTGAGCACAATTAAGTGTTCTGGAATACTCATACTTCACAATGTTGTCCATAGCTTATCATGATTCACACAATCAAAAACCTTTGTGTAGTCAATAAAGTACAGTTAAACATCTTTCAAAATCTGGTTTCATCCAAGTTCCACTGGATATCAGCAATGATGTCCCTCATTCCATGGCCTCTTCTATATCTAGCTTGAACCTCTGGAAGTTCTCTGTCAATGAATGATTGCAGTCATTTCTGTATTACCTTTAGTAAAACTTGACTCTCATAAGATATCAAAGAGATTGTCCAATGATTTCCGCATTCCGTTGGGTCATCTCTCTTTGGAATGGGTACAAATATGGATATATTCCAATCAGTTGGCTAGATAATTCGTGCCATATAGCTCTGGCTAATAATTCCTAAACAATATTGAGAAGGAGTGGTGTACAAAGGGCATCCTTGTTTGGTTCCTGTTCTCAGATGGAAGACTTTCAGTTTCTCTCCATTGAGAGTTATGTAGGCTATTGGTTTTGTATATATGCTCTGATTATGTTGAGGAATTTGCCTTTAATTCCTACTTTGTTGAGTGTTTTTATCAGGATTGGATGTTGGAATTTGTCAAATGCCTTTTCTGCATCAATCGATATGATCATGTGGCTCGTTTCCTTTTTCTTCCTTATGTGGTGGGTTACATTCATTGTTTTTCTAATGTTGAACCATCCTTGCATCCCTTTTATGAAACCGACTTGCTCATGATGTATTATTTTTTTGATGTGCTGCTGGATTCTATTGGCTAGGATTTTGTAGAGAATTTTTGCTTCTATGTTCATGGGGGATATTGGTCTGTGGTTTCTATCTTAGTGATATCCTTCCCTGGTTTTAGTATGAGGGTTATTCTTGCTTCATAAAAACTGTTAAGAAGTTTTTGTTCTCTTCTATATTTTGGAATAATTTCAGTAGAATTGGTGACAGCTCTTCCTTGAATGTTTGGTAGAACTTACCAGTGAAGCCATCTCGGCCTGGACTTCTTTTGGTTGGAATTTTTTTGATGACCTGATCAATTTCTTTATTTGTTATGGGTCTGTTCAAGTTTTCTACTTCAATCTGTGTAAGTTTTGGTAGTTTGTGTTTTTCTAAAAATTCATCCATCTCTCCTAAGTTTTCAAATTTGTTGGAGTCCAACACTTCATAGTATTCTATTATTATCCTTTTGATTTTTTTTTTTTTTTTTTTTTTGGTTCCCTTGTGGTTTCTAATGCAAGTTCTTTGTGTCGTCTCCCTTTTTTCTATTGTTAAGGTTGCCAATGTTTTGTCAATTTTATAAATTCTTTCAAAGAACCAGCTTCTTGTCCTGTTGATTCTTTCTATTATTTTTCTGTTTTCCATCTCATTTATTTCTGCTCTTATCATTATTATTTCTTTTCTTTTGGTGACTGTATGTTCCCTCTGTTAGTCCGTTTCTAATTGTTGGAGATGCTGTATTAATGTGTTAATTTTGGTTCTTTCTTCTTTTTGGATGTGCACATTTATCTCAATAAATTGTCCTCTCAACAATGCTTTTGCTGTGTCTCAAAGATTTTGATATGTTTTCATTCTCGTTTGTTTCTAGGAACTTTATGAATTCACATTTAATTTCTTATTTTACCCAGTCACTTTTCAACAGTGTGTTCTTCAGTTTCCATGCAGTCGACTTTATTTCCTTAGTCTTGTTGTTGATTTCTAGTTTTATAGCGTTGTGGTCTGAAAAAGATGCTCTGTAGGATTTTGATGTTTGTAAATTTGTGGAAGCTTGCTTTGTGACCTAACACATGCTCAATTCTGTAGAATGTTCCATGTGCACTGGAGAAGAAAGTATATTGTGCTGTACATGTCTATGAGGTCAAGTTGGTTGATTGTGCTGTTTAGTTCCTCTGTAACTTTATCGAGTTTCTTTATGGTTGTTCTGCCCCTTTTTGAAAGTGGTGTATTAAAATCTCCCACCCTAATTTTAGATTTATCTATTTCTTTCTTTAGTTCTAGAAAGGTTTGCTTCATATATCGTGGTGCTTTTTCACTGAGAGCATAGATATTTATTATGGTAATGGCATCTTGCTCAATTGACCCTTTGATCATGAGATAGTGTCCTTCTTTATCTCTTATGTTGTTTTTTGTTTTGACGTTTACTTTATCGTAGATTAGTATTGCCACTCCTGCTTGTTTATTGTTGCAGTTAGGTTGGTATATTTTTTTTCCATCCTTTAACTTTTAATCTGTTTTCGTCTTTGTGTGTAAGGTGTCCCTCTTGCAGACAGCATATTGAAGGGTCTTGTTTTCCTATCCAATCAGCCACTATCTGTCTCTTCACTGGTGTATTCAATCCACTGACATTCAATATAGTTATTGATAGGTATGAATTAATTGCTGCCATTATATTAATTTTTTTGAGGTGGTATTCACTCCTTTGTTCTGCATGCCTTCTTGTGCTGAGTTTATGTTTTTTGTGCTATTTCTTGTCAGTTTCTTCTTAGTTTTCATGTTTGCTTGTTCTGCTTGGAAGTTCATTTTCATGGTAAGTTGTGAAGTATTAACTTCCTTTTGGGGTTATCTTATAGTCTATTAATTTTTCTCTCCATTTAGAAGAATCTATTGCATCCTGTAATCTACCTGACCTCCTCACCACCTGGATTGCTGTTTCTACATTTATCCCTTCTTTGGCACTGATATTTTTTTGATCTTCAGTTAACCTCCCAGCTCCTTTGAATTCGTTGTTGTAGTTTTGTTCTGTTCTGCACTCTTCGGTTGACTGATTTCCAGGTGGTGTTGCCAAACTTGTCAATCACTGATGTTGTCTGTTCTTGTTGGTTTTCAGTCCAAAGAACTCCCTTTAGGATTCTTTGAAGGGCTTGATTGATTTTGATGCAATCTCTTAGATTCTGTTTATCCTGGAATGTTTTGATTGCACCATTGTATTTGATTGATAGTTTTGCTGGATAGACGATTCTTGGTTGG
>NW_006408647.1:1959824-1965866 GCF_000296735.1 Chrysochloris asiatica
GTAATTGTCCTAAGTCTGCTTCACTTTCAGCAAGCAAGGTTGTATCATCTGCATATCACAGTTTGTTAATGAGTCTATCTCCAATCTAGATGCAACAGTCTTCTTCATATATCTAGTTTCTTGGATTATTTGCTCAGCATTCTGATTGAATAAATATGGTGAAAGGAGGGGATTATAATTACTGAGATGAAACAAAGTATATAATTTATTGAATGTAAAATTGATCATCTTGTCTGTAAATCATCATTTAATTCACAATAAAAAGCTTAAAAAAAAGAATGTAATACAAAGCTGCAGATTTACTAAAATATATCAATAAAAATATAATTATTTTAAAAATACAGTTTATTCTAAAGCAACAATATCTGGACATAAAATGCTTGGAGATTTATCCAACAACTTTATGAATTTGAGTGATGTAGACATTCAAATCTAATAACTGAATGCAAAATTACATTTGAGATCCAACAAAACTTTGATTTGTTGCTTGCTATTTTTGCTAGGTGCTGTCAAGTTGATGCTGACGAATAGCTACCTGTGCCATCCTCAAAATCATTATTACGCTTGAGCCCATTGCTGCTGCAATTGTGCCAATCCATCTCATTGGGAGTATTCCTCTTTTTCACTGACCCTCCACTATGTTCTTTTCCAGGAACAGGTCCCTCCCGACAATGTGCATCATGTATGAGAAACAAAGTCTCACTATTCTGACTTTACTTCTTTCAAGAAGTACAGCATTCTGACTGCATTTCTTCCAACACAGATTTGTTTGTTCTTCTAGCAGTCCATGGTACTTTTAATATTCTTCTCCTACACCATAATTCAAATGCACGAATTCTTCTACTGTATTCCTTAGTCATTAACCAACTTTCACATGCTTATGAGGCTATTGAAAATACCATGATTTGGTTAAGACACACTTTAGTCCTCAAACTGACATCTTTGCTCTTGAATTCTTTAAAGAGGTCTTGTGCAACAGATTTGCCTAGTGCAATACATCATTTGATTTCTTGACTTCTGCTTCCATGGGTCCGTGGATGGTTTATCTGAGCAAAATGCAGTCTAACACAACTTCAATCTTTTCTCTTTTATCATAATGCCATTTATTGGTCCAGTGGTGAGGATTTTTGTTTTCTTGACGTTGAGGTGCAACCCATACCAAAGGCTGTGGTCTTTGATCTTTGCCAGTAAGTATTTTAAGTCCTCTTCACTTTCAGAAGACAAGATTGTATCTCTGCATATTGCTGATGCCATGTTTTTCTTCATATAATCTAGCTTATCTGATTATTGTCAAATTTTTACTTCAGACCAGGGCTTCTTAACTAGGAAAATGCTTTCCTACTCACACATCTGAGGAACATCTGGCAATATTTGATTGTGCAACTTAGTGGACTACTGCTGGTGTCTGGTAGATGTATGTGTATTATGTGCCATAGAGTCAGTTCTGACTCATAGAGACTCTGTATGAGTTTCCAAGGAGCAGTCGATGAGCTTGAACTGCTGACCTTGAGGTTCAAACTGACTTTGGGTGGCAGAAATAGTGAAGATGATCTACTTACTACCAACTAAAAGACTGGAAGTTCAAGTCCACCCAGAGTCATCTCAGAAGAAAGGTCTGGAAATATACTTTAAATAAATAAATACATAAATAAACAAACCACTGAAAACCCTATGGGCTACAACTCTATTCAACTAGAAGGCAACTTGACTGTGTTTTGAGATTCAAGTCCTTCATTGTGTTTTCTAATGCCTAGCATGGCAGTTTCTAGCATGTTGACAAATTCATTGTTATTGTTGTTAATATATATGGAATCAGTGCATATAATGGTAAGCCAAAAAACATTTACATTGAAGGTAGTATTTTTAAATTAGCTATAAATGGAAACAGCAGTCAAGAAATCAAACAACGTATTGCATTAGGTAAATCTGCTGCACAAGATCTTTTTAAAGTGTTGAAGAGCAAAGATGTCAGCTTGAAGACCAACCTGTGCCTGACCCAAGCCATGGTATTTTTGATAACCTCATATGCATGTGAGAAGGAGCTCTGGTAGCGTAGTGGTTACAAATCAGGCTGCGAACCTTAAGGCCAGCAGTTCAAAACTACCAGCCGCTCCGCGGGAGAAAGATGAGGCATTCTGCTCCCTTAAAGACTTACAGCCTCGGAAACCCTGTACAGGGCCGCTATGGGTCGGAACCGACTCGATGGCACTTAAAAACAACAACATGCATGTGAGAGCTGGACAGTGAATAAGGAAGACTATAGAAGAATTGATGCTTTTGAGTTATGATGTTAGGGGAGAATATTGAAAATGCCATGGGCTGTCAAAATAACCAACAGATTTGTGTTGGAAGAATTGCAGCCAGAGTGCTCCTTGTAGGTCAGGATGGCCAAACTTTGTCTCTCGTACTTTAGACATATTGTCAGAAGGCACCAGTCGCTGGAGAAGGATATCATGTTTGGTAAGGTGGAGAGTCAGAGAAAAAGAGGAAGACCTCCAGAAAGATGGATTGGCCAAGTGGCAGCATCAATGGGCTCAAGCGTGGCAATGATGGTGAAGTTGTCCCAGGATCGGGCAGTGTTTGTGCATAGGGTCTCTATGAGTCAGTACCGACTAGATGACACCTAACAGCAACAACAACAACAAAAATTTTAAATTTGACTACGTTTATGTTTAATTATTCTTACCAGTGTTATTCTCTGAAATATTAATCATTTTTTATTATGATGCTGTATTTGGTTGTTTTCATAACTAAATAATGTGATCTTCGTGTAGAAAAAGTTGAAGATGCAAATAATTTAATATGTGTCTATAATTTAAATAATAAAAGCAAATAGAAAAATGATATGTGCAATATGAAAGTGATTTTATAAAAATTTGTACTCTCACTCCTGACTTATAAATATGGTTATGTTCCAAAGACCAGGTTACTACATGAAAATGGAGCCTGACCACATCAGGGAACAAAAAAATGGGTCCATCGTTACACAGCAGCCAAATTACACCATTACAAAATTGTCAAACCACTGAGAATCATGGCCAAACCAAGTTGTCACATAACCATAATCATCCTAGCCAGGATTCCTCTTGCCTCCTACCTTACTGTTTGTTGCAACCAAGCATCAGTCATTAGTGCGCAAATAGTCAGATGGTATTTTCTTTTTTAACTATGGTGTAAATGAAAAACGTTAGATAATAAGATAGTCAATAAGTGAGGAGTAGGTGTGCACAGAAAAATATTGAAACAGTAGGTTTCTTAGGGGATATATAAGATTATGGGATACTTTTGTTGTAGTTTTATGCTATTGTTCTAGTTTTGTTTTAATTAGAGTATTTTCATAGAGATCTATTACCTAAGTATTTAGCAAAAGATTAAACACACACACAGACACACATATTACTGTACTGAGTCAAAGTCCATCATGGAAATTCTAGATATTCATTAGCATCTGTTACTTCCTCTTGCTATAATAACCACCTTTCCATCTCAATCCATTAAGTTGATTAAACTATGAAAAGATGTTATATTGTCTGTTTGACTTAATTTTTTTATTTAAGAAAAACTTTATGAATTATTCTTTATAAAGTTCACTTTTTCTTTTCTAATTCAGAAATAGTACTGAATATACAGTAGCTGGAGTCTTGGTGTGGCACTGTAGGATAAGCACTGGAGTGCAAGGTCAGTTTGAAGCACGAGATTGGTGGTTCATACCCACCAACCACCTCTTGGAAATCCATAAGATTGCTATGATTCAGAGCTGATGTGATGGCACTTAACAACAACATACAGCAGTTAGTCTTTGAAAAACATAAATCAAATCATAATATTTTCCTGTTTAAAACTTTCAGTTGGAATAAAATTAAGATGCATTTCTGTGGTCTACAAGTAATTACAAGATCTTGTTTTGTTGTCCCCTAGTATCCATTCACTCTAGCTTTCTTTCTATTCCTTGAATTCTCTGGAGTCTTATTCCTGGGTGACTCTGTTTAAAGCATGTTTCACCACTGTCTTTACTAGGATGCTTCCTTCATACTATTCAAGCCTCATCTCAATGTCACATCTTCAGAGGGGACCTCATGGACTACCTTAGCTACACAGTCTTTCCCTGTTTCCCTTAAAACTTTCTATTCCATGATACTACTTTCTATTTTTTAATAACTTTCTCACCAACTGATGTTATGTCACTTAACTGTTCACTTTCCAGTTTGTCAATTTGCTTTGTCTAGCTCACCAACTAGAATGTAAACTTCATTGTTATTCTTGCATCTTCATTACCTAGAAGTGAATTGCGTATATTACTGATGTTGTCAGCTGCCCTGAGTCAGTCCAAACTCATGGTGACACCATGCACAACTGTACTAAATGCTGCCTGACCCAGCACCATTCCTCTGATTGTTTGAGGAGCAGACCATTATAATCCATATAGTTTTCACTGGTTGATTTTCTGAAGTAGATTGTCAATCATTTCCTCCATGTCTGTCTTCATTGGGACAACTCCTAAAAGGGGTTCAGTATCACAGCAACATGTAAACCCCACTGATAGACAGTTGGTGGCTGATCATGAAGTGCATTGGCTGGGGAACCTAGGTCTTCTACATGGAAAGCAAGAATTCTACCAATTAACTACCATTGTCCACTTGGATGTAATGTTGTTTTTGACGTTAAGTGCTGTGGAGTCAGTTCCAACTCACAGCAACCCTATATAGGGTTTTCAAGGAGCAGCTGGTCAGCTTGGACCACCAACTTTGTGGTTCAAGTCGACTTTGTAGTCCAGCACATTAACCCGAGGCGCTACATCATGACTCCTTGGATACATTGTTGTTGTTGTTGTTGTTAAGTGCCGTCGAGTTGCTTCCGACTCAGAGCAATCTATATAGGGCTTCCAAGAAGGAGCAGGTGAGCTTGAATTGCTAACCTTGCAGTTTAAACACCACCACAGCACCACACCAGGACTCAGGGGGCTCTAAAATTTCAGAGGAAAATTCCATTATCTTTTAATTCCATTTTTCCATGAACTTTTTTAATCTCTCTTGTAAAGTAGGCAGAAGAGAAACAGCTATTGTTCTGAATGATAGATTAACTCAATTGAGTCAAAGGCAATGTCTGTGATTTGCTTGTTGCTCAGCTGCTTAGGCTATAAGGAATACAACCTCTAATTTTGTAGAGAAAGTTCTTCATCTGTTTTTCAGATTATCTCTGTCACAATTCTCAAACCAATAGTGACTTAAAAAAATTTTTTTTTCTTGTGAATTATGTGATGGTTTACATGGGAGAACATTCGCTTTACATTCATCCTATGGTATATTGTTTCATTGCCATGGTTACAATCCCCTCGATGCATAATCAACCAACCAAAAGGTATACCCAGCAAGCCTGCTCCCCCCCACACACACCCGCCCCGCATCATCAGCACACAATCCCTCTCCCTCTCTTGGTCTAAAGTCCCCAGCTGCTCCATCTCTCCACGTCATCGTCTCTGCCTCCATCTCTAGCATCAATGCTTCTCTAGGTAGGGTCCCGTTCCCCACTCTTCTCCCTCGATGGTTACAGGGTCCACTCTTAGACTGCAAAGTCAGTCACTCCCATCCTTTTGCTACAAAACATCTACCTTTACATTTCTAACCCTCACAGTCAGTCCTAAAAACAATTATTCACTATTGTATTATAAGAGATCTATCCGCATCTCCTTTCATCAGCCCCGCCCAGACAGACTAGATACTACTCAGTGGAGATTCTACCTTCCTCCATGCCCTCTGGATCTAGGGTCCATCTTGAAAGCTTGTAAGCCAGTCACTTCTTGCCTTTGTAGCTCCCTGCCCCCCATTTTGGGTGGACAATTGCCAACTTGCCCATCCCTGTCTACTCTGTGTATGGAAGGGGTGGGAATGATCCTCGCTGTAAAGATTTGTTCCCTCTTCTGAACTACTGAATCCATAGGTGTAGGTCAAGTTCATCAAATTGTACCAGATTGCTCTTTTTTTCCCTCTTCTTTCTTCTTCTAGTTGAGATCTGATCATCCAGACATTGAAGCCATGTCAAGTG
>NW_006408647.1:1967873-1970765 GCF_000296735.1 Chrysochloris asiatica
CTGCTTGGTCTTGCCATTTGGTTTCACCACAGGTGTTGACTGTGGGCCACTGACTCCAGCAGATTCAAAAGTATGTGATTTCTTACTTCCACTACAAATTCCACTAGCTATAAGCCTTCAAACTTTTTAAATATTCCTACCTATGTGGTACCAAGTTTTGGAGCTCTGCCTTGAATATGCTTTGCTTGGCATTCTGTGATATTGCTGACAGTGAAACTCACTGCACCTCTACCCTAGCTGCCATCTGCCATAATCCTGATAGTGACTTTTGAAGCCACTCCCAACATTCACTAAATTTGTGCAAATTATTATTAGTTCCTGTAATGGAAAATTAGCCTAGCCAATGAATCTGTGTTGTTCTCTGTCTACATAGTATATCAGTGAGTGCAGTGGTGGTGCAGTAGGAGGAAGACCCAGTTTGATTCTTGACCAACTCTGAACATATTCCAAGTGGAGCTTTTAGAAGAGAAGCCTGGTGACTGACCTTCTTCAAAAAATCAACTAATAAAAACCCTAAGGAAAACAGCAGTCAATTCCATTGTGCATGGCATTACTATGAATCAGGCCAAATCAATTTGGATGGTAGCTGACAACTACAAGTAAGTATAGCAGTAAGGCTTGTACGTTTAGTTGAGTTATCACTTATCTAGCCAAGTTATTATCATACTCTTTTATCACACCCATTCCTTGACCTTGAATCAAAGCACTCATCTACTTAGCTGTTTAATATGACCTGGAACAGAGTCTTTTTTAAAGCTTAGATTAAAATGAGAATTCTGAACATGGCTTCATTAGTATTGTAATCTAACAATTTTTTCTAACTATTAACTGGCTATGCCTGTAATGTTTTTAAAATAAAGACATTTATATTTCATAAGAACATGAAGTTAGAATTGCAATGTAATTTAGATACAATCTAGTTTACAGATAAGAAAACTAAAACCCAAGGTGAGGATAAGGAACCTTCCAAAGGTCACTAGGTCAAATGTCAATTCGAAGAGTAAAGTGCAAAAGACCTAAGCCATGGTATTTTCAATAGCCTCATAAGCATGTGAAAGTTGAACAATGAAGAAAGAGAACAGTAGAATTCATGCCTTTGAGTTATGGTGTAGCAAAGAATACTAAAGGTACCATGGACTGCCAGAAGAATGAGAGTATCTTATTTCAGTTGTACATAGGGATGCTATGGGTCAGAGCTGACTCAAGGGCACCTAACAACAACAATGACTGAACATCATCTCTATGGAAGTGGATTTGGGTTTTAATGATAATAATCACTCTTTACTATACTTACACCACTGGTTACTTGCTCCTTGCTCTCGCTTATTTATCTGTGCTCTTAACAAGAGTACATTATAATACTTTCCTTCTTAATGTCCAATTCCATGAATCTTCACTTTACTAGGTCTAATATTTCTCTTGGAGTCCTGCTGTGGTGCTGTGGGTTAATGTGCTGGACTGCAAGATTGGTGTGAACTGTAAGGTCGGCGGTTCAAGTTCACCAACCACTCCTCAGAAAACTTTATACAGTGGGTTAATGCACCAGACTGCAAAGCCATTTGAACTGCAAGTTCGGCAGTCCAAGCTCACCAGCTGCTCCTTGGAAACCCTATACAGGGTCATGATGGGTCGGAACCAACTTGACAGCACTTTGCGACAACAACAACAATGAGTCAGAAGTGACTCAACGGCACTTAGCAACAACAACAAATATTTCTCTTGATTCATGCAAAATATTACTGTTCTTCTCTGCCCTTAGGGATCAACAACAGACTCCTACTTAATTGGAAAATAGGGCCACATTCTGACTTTTTTTAGCATCCAGTCTGTAAAATACTTCTTTGGGCAGCAAAAAACAATGATACAATCTTGCATGAATGGATAAATGGGCACAGTAATATTAAGACAACTATGTCTCTTCTTCATTAGTCATGTTCATTGAAGCAGGTAACAAGCAGAATGATGTGCAAATCCTCCCACAATTATATACTCAATGAAATGCTGCCCACCTTATAAATGATAACTTTCCTTTCCCAGCTTTGGAAAGTAATAGTTTAGAAGCACTTTGTTTTGTGAAGCAGTTGGATTTCAGCTATTTCTAGTGTGTAGTGTTTTAGGGTTTTTACTGGGGGAGGTGGTTGTTGAATTTTATCATTTTATCATTGTTACACTTTAATCAGTTGTCTTTAAGTCAGTTCTAACACACGGCAACTCTGTGTGCTAGAATAGAAGAGTACTCTATAAGGTTTCCAGTGGCTGGGTTTTCAGAAGTAGATCACCATGACTTTCTTACAAAGTGACTCTGGGTGGATTTAAAACTGCAACCTTTTGGTTAATGGCCAAGAGCATGAACCTTTTGTACCATCCAGTGATGTGCAATATCACACTATCTTTTTTTTTTTTAATAAACGTTTTATTGTGAATTATGTGATAATTTACATGGGAGAACATTAGTTTTACATTCATTCTATCATATATCGTTTCATTGTCATAATTACAATCCCGTCCATGCATCATCAACCAACCAAAGGGTATACCCTGCAAGCCTGCCCCCACCCCTCCCGGTCGTCAGCACACAGCCCCTCTCCTTCTCTGGATCTCAAGTCGCCGGCTGCTCCATCTCTCCATGTCATCATCTCTGCTTCCATCTCAGGCATCACTGCTTCTCTGGGTAGGGTCCCACTCTCCACTTTTCTCCATTGATGGTCCCAGGGCCCTCCACTCCAGACTGAAAAGTTAATCACTCCCCTCCTTGCTATAAAATGTCTACCTTTACATTTCCAACCCTCACAATCAGTCCTGATAACAATTATTCACTATTGCATCACAAGAGACCCATCTGCATTTCATTTCATCAGCCCTGCCTAGACAGATTAGACACTACTCACCGGA
>NW_006408647.1:1970940-1973846 GCF_000296735.1 Chrysochloris asiatica
TTTTGAGCTACTTTTTTGAGATTTCTTTTTTACTCTGACAGTGATTCTGTGAAATGAAATTTTTATGGGAATAAGTCACCATTAATCTTGAAGGGGAAAAAATGAAAAATCAGCTCACTGAAATCTTATATTTCCCTAAACACAGGACAAATTTGAATTCTTCCACAAGGCAATTTTAAACCACCGCAGTTTAGTAATCACACATCCTTCTGAACTTGAAAATATTATTATTTTCTCTACCATTTATTTAATAATGCTGTGACATTTGCTATGTGAGCACCTCTTATCATGTATTATTTAAATAAATGTATGATTTATTTCCCCAGTAAATCATTTGGCCTGGTGTAGAGCTGTAGAATATGCTTTAGATTGCTACCTACAAGGTCTGTAGTTCAAACTCACCAACCACTCCTCAGAAATGCTATACAGAGTTGCAGTGAGTTAGAACCAATCCGGCAGCACTCAGCAACAAATCACTGGCACCTCCATGTCAGATACTTCAATAGCCCTTGTTGTTGTTGTCGTTAAGTGCCATTCAGTTTGCTCCAACTCATAGTGATCCTATGTATAGCAGAATGAAACACCACCCAATACTGCCCCATCCTCACAATTGCTAATATGTTTGAGCTTGCTAATATGTTTGAGCTCATTGTTGCTGCTACTTTGGGAATCCATCTCTTTGGGGGTATCCCCCTTTTCCACTATCCCTCCACTTTGCTAAGCAAGATCCCCTTCTCCAGGAACTTTTCCCTCCTGATAATATGTTCAAAGTACTAGAGATAAAGTCCGGCTATCTTGACTTCTAAAGAACATTCTCGTTGTACTTCTTCCAACACAGACTTGTTTTTTCTCTGGCAGTCAGTGGTATCTTTAATATTCTTCTCCAACACCATATCTAAAATGAATGAATTCTACTATGGTCTCATTTATTGATTGTCCAACTTTCACATGCATGAGGCTATTGAAGTCAGGCACACCTTAGTTCTTAAACTGACATCATTGCTCTTGAACACTTTAAAAAAGGTCTTGTACAGCAGATTTGCCTAATGCAATGTGTTGTTTGATTTCTTGACTGCTGCTTCCATAAGTGTTGGTGGTGGATACAAGCAAAATGAAATCTTTGACAACTTCAATGTTTTCTCCATTTATTATGATGTTACTTATTTTTCCAGAGACAAAGATTTTTGTTTTCTTTACATTGATGTGCAAAATATATTGAGGACTATGGTCTTTGATCTTGATAAATCAGTAATTCATTTTTGGCAAGCAAGGTTTTAGCATCTGTGTATCACAGTTTGCTACTGTCCAACCCTGATGCCATATTCTTCTTCCTATAATCCATCATCTCAGATTATTTGCACAGAATACATATTAAATGAATTTGGTGAAAGAATACACACCATTCCTGATTTTGAACCATTCAGTGTCCCCTTTTAATGTTCCAATGACTGCCTCTTAATATATGTACAGGTTCCTCATGAGCACAACTAAGTGTTCCAGGATACACATTCTTCACAATGTTGCCCATAGCTTGACATGACCCACACAGTCAAAAGCTTTTCAATAGTCAATAAATCACAGGTAAACATCTTTCTGGTATTTGCTTCCAACCAAGATCTATCTGATGTCAGCAGTGCTATCTCTCATACCATGTCTTCATCTGAATTTGGATTGAATTTCTGGCAGTTTCCTGTCAATGTACTGTTGCAATGATTTTTTGATTGTCTTTAGCAAAATTTTATTTGCATGGGAGTATTAATCATAACGTCCTGTGATTTCTGCCTTCTGTTGGGTTACCTTTCTTTGGAATGGGCACAAATATGGATCTCTTCCAATCAGGCTATGTAATTGTCTTCAAGTTTTCTTGGCATAGATGAGTGAATGCCTCCAGTGTTGCATCCTTTGTTGAAAGATTTCAATTTGTATCCCATCAATTCCCGAAGCCTTGTTCTTTGCCAATGTCTTAGGTGCACATTGAACTTTTCCCTTCAGTGCCATTGGCTCTTGATCATGTGTTGTTTGTTGTTGTTGTTAGGTGCCATCGAGTAGGTACTGACTCATAGCAACCTTACACATAGCAGAATGAAACACTGCCCTATCCTGGGCCAACCTCACTATTGTTGCCATGCTTGAGCCCATCAATGCTGCCACTTGGCCAATCCATCTCGTTGGGTGTCTTCCTCTTTTTCTCTGACCCTACACCTTACCAAACATGATATCCTTCTCCAGCGACTGGTCCCTCCTGACAATATGTCCGAAGTATGAAAGACGAAGTTGGGACATCTTGGCCTCTGAGGAGCACTCTAGCTGCACTTCTTCCAAAATGAATCTATTGATTCTTTTGGCAGCCCATGACACTTTCAATATTCTCCTCAAACACCATAACTCAAAGGCATCCATTCTTCTATGGTCTTCCTTATTCACTGTCCAGCTTTCACATCCATATGAGGTTATTGAAAACACCATGGCTTGGGTCAGGTGTACCTTAGTCCACAAGCTCTTCAACACTTTAAAAAGGTCTTGTGCAACAGATTTGCCTAATCCAATACGTCATCTAATCTCTTGACTGCTGCTTCCATGAGTGTTGATAATTGATACAAGAAGAATGAAGTCCTTGACAACTTTAATCTTTTCTTCATTGATAAGAATGTTGTTTATTGGTCCCGTGGTGAGAATTTTGTTTTCTTTACATTGAGATATAATCCATACTGAATGCTATGCTCTTGGATCTTCATCAGTAAATATTTTAAGTCCTCTTCACTTTCAGCAAGAAAGGCTGTGTCATCAGCATATCGCAAGTTGTTAACGAGTCTTCCTCCAATCCTGATGCCATGTTTTTCTTCATATAACCCAGCTTCTCAGATGATTTGCTCAGCATACAGGTTGAATAAGTATGGTGAAAGAAT
>NW_006408647.1:1984216-1989038 GCF_000296735.1 Chrysochloris asiatica
TACAAAAGAGCAGTAACATGACTTAATGCCCACTGTGATGAATAGAGATAGATGGACTATGCAGGTTTCAGCTGCAGTAACAGGCATCAACTTCTGGACATTCAACTTCTTGAAGCATCTGTGGAATTTATTAGTTTCAGAGAGGGGACAATTTGTTCTAATTTCAGCAGAAAACCAAAGACAACACAACTGGCTCTTTATTAAACAATTATACTGGGGGGTTCTGGGACATACCAAGGGAGGGATAATGTACCCTGAAGGAGAATTTGATCTTCTTGTTTATATTCATGTGAGAGTTATAGTTGAGATTGTTCTTGGAAGACTGTTATTGTGAACTAAATGGAAATTTGGACACATAGAAAAAGATGAAGATGTGTTTCTTAGCTCTTTATTGGAGGAAATGTTTCTAGGATAAATGATAAAATAAAATAAGGATAGTTCTACAATAGAGATTTTGCCAATTTAAACATTGCCTTCAGTTCCAATAAATTCTGCCCAATTTAAGTTTTCCCTTCAGATTCCAAAAACTTCATTTGTTTTGTATTGTTTTTGTTGTTTTGTTTTGTTTTTTGTTTTTTTTTTGGTTTTGTGTGGCAAAGGAATAAATGACTGAAACAAATATGTAATGCGTCAGACTTCAAAGTCATTTGAACTGCAAAGTCAGTGGTTCAAGCTCACCAGCTTCTCCTTGGAAAACCTATACAGGGTCGCTGTGGGTTGAAATCAACTCTACAGCACTTACCAACAACAACAACCCAAGTATAGAATTTCTCTTTATCTACTACTACCACTATTCTGAATGGTCATAACTAACATATATATATTATTATGTGTCAAGTAATATTCTACTTATTGGTTTAACTTATTAAATATAGTTAAATTAAAAACTCTTAAATCTTACCTTCTCTGTTAATAAAAGAACAATCATTAGAATGCAAAACATATCCTGTGGAAAATATGGGAGTGTGATAAAATAATTGCTATCTATACAAGGCTTAACTTGAAGTGGGATTAAAATAAGTTTCAGATTTTATGCAAATAAACATTAATTGGCTTGTCTTTTGCAAAAACTTTATCATGCCAACACACAGACATGTACACACTTGAATGTCATGATTTAGAGCCTGTTACAGAAAAAATAGTTACAGCCATTTGTCAATCCTAGTAAAACATTAGACCTATAAAAATGTTTCTCCGAAAGTGCGTATTGAAAGAAATAAAACTGAGAGGGATAGGCGGGGATGGAATTAAATTGAATGGAATTGCTTTTGCACGCAGAGTTTAGAAAGTATTCCAACAGTTTGTTATTTTCAGGTTAATCTTCCTGATAGCTCTTCTGTTTAATTATAATGGAAATCATTTCCAACCATTTTGGAAATATATATTTTTTTAAATCCCCACATATCCTAATTATGAGTTCCATAGCTATGTAGTCCCCAAACAAAAATTTATTTGTTCTCAAACATTTATATCTTCCATTTATCTATCTATCTATCTATCTATCTATCTATCTATCTATCTATCTATCTATCTATCTATAAAATACCATTCTCTATGTTTCAATTATATTTAAAGAATAGCTTTTGGGTTGAATAATTCCAAAAACATGAGAATTAAAAGCACAACAGCCCAGCAAATAGAATAGTCTTTGGAAATGTTCACATTCCTTGTGAATTATGGTTTTAAAAGAAAACCCTTTTAATAGTCATCTATATGAAACCAAGCAGTCAGCATTCATCTTAAAGCAAAGATTAGAAGGCAAGGGAGGGCAAGGAAACTAGAGGAATGGAAAAAAAGAACAAGAATGGACATAATGAGAATGTTGACACATTGTGATAAAATGTAACCAAGGTCACTGACCATATATAGAAATTGGGAGACTAATTTCATATATAAACTTAATTAAAACACAATGAAATGTTACATAAAAATAGATACCTTTTTCTTATTGTTGTTGTTAGGTGATATTGAATCTGTTCTGACTCATAGTGACCCTATCTACAACAGACCAAAACACTACCTGGTCCTATTTTTTTTGTTGTTGCTAAGTGCCGTCAAGTCGGTTCCGACCCTGTACAGGGTTTCCAAGGCTGTAAATCTTTACGGGAGCAGAACGCCTCATCTTTCTCCCGCGGAGCAGCTGGTAGTTTCGAACTGCTGGCCTTAAGGTTCGCAGCCCGATTCATAACCACTATGCTACCAGAGCTCCTATATCATCCTCATAATTGTTATGTTACAGTCCATTGTTACTGACACTTTGTCAATCCATCTTTCTGGGTCTTTCTCTTTTTCATTGACCCTCCACTTTACTAAGAATGATGTCCTTCTTTGGGGACTAAGTTTTTCTGATAACAAGTCCAAAATAGGACAGGTGAAGCTTTGATATCCTCACTTCTAAGGAGCAATCTAGCCATACTGCCTCCAAAACATCTGTATGCTTTTCTGGCAGTCCCTGGTGCTTTCAAAATCCTATTCCAACACCATAACTCGAATGTATAAATTCTTCTACAGTCTTACTTATTCATTGTCTGGCTTTTGCATGCATATGAGGTTATTGAAAATACCATGGCATGGTCAAGTGCACCTTAGTCCTCAAGCTGACATCTTTGCTCTTCAATGCTTTAAAAAGGACATTTGCCTAACGCAATATGCTGTTTGATTTCTTCACTGCTGTTTCCATGATGGTCGATCCAAGAGGAATGAAGTCCTTGACAACTTCAATCTTTTCTCCATTGAAAAGAAAATTGTACATTGGTCCAGTAGTGAGGATTTTTATTTTCATTACATTGAGATAGCGAAGACTGTGCTCTTTGATCTTCTTCAGTAAGTATTTTAAATCCTCTTCACTTTCAGCAAACCAGGTTGTATCGTCTGCATATCGCAGGTTGTTAATGAGTCTTCCTCCAATTCTAATGCCACGTTTCTCCTTATATAACCCATCTTCTCAGATTATTTGCTCAACATACAAATTGAATAAGTATGATGAAAGAATACAACCTTATCGCAAACCACTCTTAGTTTTAAACCATTCAGTGTTCCCATGTTCTGTACGAACAACTGCCTCTTGGTCCATGTACAGATTCCTCATGAGCACAATTAAGTGTTACAGAATACTCATACTTCACAATGTTGTCCATAGCTTGTCATGATCCAAACAATCAAAGGCCTTTGCATAGTCAATAAAGTCCAGGTAAACATCTTCCTGGTATTCTCTGCTTTCAGCCAAGGTCCATCAGACATCAGCAATGATAGCCCTCATTCCGTGTCCTCTTCTGAATCTGGCTTGAACCTCTGGAAGTTCTCTGTCAATGGATGCTTGCAGCCATTTCTGTATAACATTTAGTAAAACTTCATTCTCATAGAATATCAATGATATTGTCCAATGATTTCTGCATTCCATTGGTCCACCTCTCTTTGGAATGGACACAAATACGAATCTTTCCAATCAGCTAGCCAGATAGTTGTCTTCTAAATTTCTTGGCATAGATGAGTGAGTGCCTCCAGTGCCACCTCACTTTCTTGAAAGATTTCAATTTGTATTCCATCAATTCTTGGTGCCTTGTTTTTTTGCCAATTCTTTCAAAGCACCTTGGATTTCTTCCTTCAGTATCATTGACTATTGATCACATGCTACATCTTGCGATGGTTGAACATCAACCATTTCCTTTTGGGACAGTGACCCTGTGTATTCCTTCCATCTTCTTTTGATGTTTTCAGCATCTTTCAATAATTTGCCCAGATAATTCTTCAATAACAAAAGTTGAAGCTTTAATTTTTTCTTCAGTTCCCCCAGATTAAGAAATGCTGAACATGTATTTCCCTTTTGGTGTTCCGACTCCAGATCTTTGCATATTTCATTGTAATATTTGACTTTGTCTTCTTGAGCTGACCTTTGAAATTATCTGTTCAGCTCTTGTACCTTCTTATTTCTTCCATTTGTTTTAGCATCTCTACACTGGAGAGCAAGTTTCCATTTCACTTCTGACATCTATTTTTATCGTTTCCTTCTTTCTTGTCTTCTTAATGACTTTTGCTTTTTCCCTGTATGATGTTCTTGATATCATCCCACTATTCTCTGGTCTTCGGTCTTTAATGTTTAATGTATCAAATCTGTTCTTCAGATGATCTCTTAATTCAGATGGGATATATTCAAGTTCATATTTTCGCTGTCATGGACTTGTTTCCATTTTCTTCAGCTTCAGTTTGAATTTGTTTATGAGCAATTAATGCTTTGTTCCACAATCTGCCCCTTGCCTTATTTTAATTGATAATATGGGTTTTTCCACCTTTTCTTTCCACAGATGTAGTCAATTTGTAGCCCATGACACTTTCAATATTCTCTTCCAAAACCATAACTCAAAAGCATCAATTCTTCTACAGTCTTCCTTATTTACTGTCCAACATTCACATGCATATGAGGTTATTGAAAATACCATGGCTTGGGTCAGGCGCACCTTAGTCCTCAAGCTGACATCTTTGCTTTTCAACACTTTAAAAATGTCTTGTGCAGCAGATTTACCTAATGCACTGCGTCATTTGATTTCTTGACTGCTCTTGAGTGTTGTTAGTTGATCCAAGAAGAATGAACTCCTTGACTACTTCAATCTTTTCTCCGTTGATAAGAATGTTGTTTATTGGTCCACAAACACACATTTATGGAGAACTTACAGAGGTTAAAGCCGGATTCAGAAGAGGCCATGGAATGAAGGATATCATTGCTGATGTCCGATGGATCTTGGCTGAAAACAGAGAATATCAGAAAGATGTTTACCTGTGCTTTATTGACTATGCAAAGGCTTTTGATTGTGTGGATCATGACAAG
>NW_006408647.1:1989138-1995834 GCF_000296735.1 Chrysochloris asiatica
GGGTCACCTCTCTTTGGAATGGGTACAAATATGGATCTCTTCCAATCAGTTGGCCAGATAGTTGTCTTCCAAATTTCTTGGCAGAGATGAGTGAGTGTCTCCAGTGCTGCCTCACTTTCTTGAAAGATTTCAATGTTTATTCCATCAATTCCTGGTGCCTTGTTCTTTGCCTATTCCTTCAATACACCTTGGACTTCCTCCCTATGTATCATTGACTCTTGATCATATGTTACCTCTTGAAAGGGTTGAATATCAACCATTTCATTTTGGTACAGTGACTCTTTGTATTCCTTCCATCTTCTCTTGATGTATTCTGTATCATTCTATAATTTACCCAGAGAATCTTTCAATAACGAAAGTCAAGGCTTGATTTTTTATTTCAGTTCCCCCAGCGTGAGAAATGTTGAGCGTGTTCTTCCTTTTTGGTTTTCTGATTCCAGATCTTTGCACATTTTATTGTAATACTTGGCGTTACCTTCTCGAGCTGATCTTTGATCATGTGCTACCCCTGAAATGGTAGAACATCAACCATTTCTTTTTAGTACAGTGAATCTGTATATTCCTTCCACCATTTTTTAATGCTTCCTGCATAATTCAATATTTTGCTGAAAGAATCTTTCAACATTCAAATCAAGGTTTGAATTTTTTCCTCAGTTTTTCAACTTGAGATATGCTGAGTATGTTCTTCCCTCTTGAGATACTCTTTAATTTCTGGTGGGATATGTTCAAGGTAATATTTTTGCCCTCATGGGTTTGTTTTAATTCCTGTCAGCTTCAACTTGAACTTGCCTAAGAGCAATTGAATATCTGTTCCACAGTCTGCCCCTAGTCTTGTTTTAGTTGATGATATGGAAATTCTCCACCATTTCTCTCACAGATGCAGTCAGTTTGATTTCTGTATATGCCATCTGGTGAAGTTCCTGTGTATAATTGTCTTTTATGTTTTTTTAAAAATGATATTTGTAATCAATAAGATGTTTATTGTTGTTTTTGTTGTTAAATGCCATTGTGTTAGTTCTGACTCATAGAAACTCTGTATAGGATTTCCAAAGAGCAGCTGGTGAGCACTTTAAAAATCTACCATGCAGTCTCCAGCATTATTTCTAACACCAAGGCCATATTTTCCAACTACTGATCCTTTTTCTTTGTTTCCAACCTTTGCATTCCAATCACCAGTAATTATCAATAAATCTTGATTACCTGTTGGGTCAGTTTTAGACTAAATAAGTTGGTAGAATTCTTCAATTCCACCATCATTGGTTTTAGTTGTTAGTGGGTAAATTTGGATAATCATGCTATTAACTTGTCTTCCTTTTAGGCGTATGAATATTATCCTGTCACAGACAGCATTGTACTTCAAGATAGATCTTGAAATGTTCTTTTTGATGATGAATGTGATGCCATTCTTCTTCAATTTGTCATTCATGGCATATTGATTGTCATATTAAAAGATGCTATTTCCAGTCCATTTCAGCTCACTCTAGTATATCAATCGGTATGGATTTCATTTCATTTTTTACAAACTTCCAATTTTCCTAGACTCATATGTCATACAATCCATGTTCCAATTTCCAATAGACATTTGCAACTGTTGTTCCTCATTTTGAATTGTACCCTATCAGCAAATGAAAATCCTGAAAGCTTTACTCCATTCATGTCATCACATCCAATTGTACTTTTTGGAGGCATAACTTCCCCAGTCATATTTTGAGTGCATTCCATCTTTAGGGACTTATCCTCTGGTACTACATATGACTGTTTTCTGATACTTTTCACCATGTTTCAATATTCAATATTCTTGGGCTAGCTGATAGTGTTTCACTGCTATTCATAAGATTTCGGTGGCTAAACATTTGGATGTAGTCTGCTTCTCCTTCTTTGGAGTCTGTCTTAGTCTAGATGCTCAGCTGAAGTCTGTCTACCATGGGTGACCCTACCAGCAATCAATATATCAATGGCATAGCTTCCAGCATTACAGCAACACACAAGCCACCACAGTGTGACCAACTAACAGCATACTTGCAGCATCTAAAACTATACTTTTTGCAAAGTTATTTTGAAAAAAATTAATTTCCTTGTGGGTAGACGTAGGCTATTTTTTAATATTATCATATTATCTCTGCTATGGTGGTGCCTGTCATGGCATTGAAGGGTAAGTACTGGACTGCTAACTTCAAGGTCTAGGGCTCAAACCCACCAGCTGTTCCTCAAAAATCTATACAGGATCACTAAGAGTCAGAACCAACTCAACAGCACTTAGCAATACAATGTTCATGCCTGAGGTACACTGCTGAAAGAGTGGTAAGCACTCAATAGCTAACCAACAGGTCGGTAGCTCAAATTCACCAGTCACTCCATAGGAGAAAGATGTGGCAGTCTGCTCCTGCATAGATCTGTAGTCTTGGAAACACTATGGGTATTTCTACTCTGTCCTACATGGATGCTATGAACCAGAATCAATGCAATGGCCGTGGGTTTCGAGTTTTAGTGGTGACAGAAAAAAAAAATGTCTTTGTAAGAATTCAGGCAGGGAAAAGAGAGTCTCTTGATTCTGTGTATTCTCAAGCATGGAAGAGACAAAATGTTCTCTTTCCTTCGCTGATGATCCCTATGGAGAATCACGTCAGCTTTGCATAGGCATGTACAAGTTTGATTTACATCTACTTGAAATATAAGTGCAATAAGTCTGACAAATGTGACCACATATTTTCATCAAGTATGTGCTTGTTATCTTCTTTCTATGTGTGCTTTCCCCTAGACTGTGTTTCAATACCCTACCCAGCTCCAAAAACAAGGAGCCAGATTATGCAGATTTCCAGATCAGAAGAACCAGCTATTTTTCATATTTACAAGGGAATATCCTGTCCATGGATTGGGGATTCAAGAAGAATTAAGTAGAATTTTAATTCTATGTATGTTAAACCTTCTCAAATATGGCATTTGACCTGACTGTGGAGATATAAGACAATTCCAAGAACCGTATTAGAAGGAAAAGGATTGAGTACTCAAATCAGTGGCAATATTAAGAACAGGGTTATCTCTCTCCTGATAATTTCCCTATTATTTTTAATATAAATATGGATTTTAAAATATTATGCAAATTGCTATGTAAATGCATCCTTAAAATCGATTCCTGAATGATATAAATGGTTTGACCAGTCCCTGGGAAGGTCATCATGCTTGGTAAAGTGGAAGGTCAGCAAAAAAGAGGAAGATCCACAATAAGATGGATTGGCACATGGCAGCAGCAATGGGCTCAAGCATAACAATAACTGTAGGGCTTTGTTCTGCTGTACATAGGGTCGCTATGAGTCG
This sequence comes from Chrysochloris asiatica, assembly GCF_000296735.1. Classification (NCBI taxonomy): domain Eukaryota; kingdom Metazoa; phylum Chordata; class Mammalia; order Afrosoricida; family Chrysochloridae; genus Chrysochloris; species Chrysochloris asiatica. The sequence continues at coordinate 1,992,454 of NW_006408647.1, forward strand.
GAGCCAACTCAACAACATCGAACAAAAATTCACTTAAAAGTAGGCAGCTTAATTCCATCTATATAAAAAAGGCCTGGAGATCTGAGACCATAAAGATTATAGCCAAGAAAACCCAATGCAGTAGTTTTACTCTCTATCATATGGAGATGCTGTGAGTTGCCATGAAGGCAATAAGTTTGTTTTTGTTTATTTGTTTAAAAAAAGATTGACATCCTTAAATCTCTCTTAGACATTCTGGAAGCACCACTACTCCAAACCCTTCTCCCCACAGTTGAAAATGTAAGTTCATATGAATTGATTCAGGTAGACTAATACTTTTGGCCAAGATGGAGTAAAAGGGGCTGGATACGTCCTCCCTCTTCAGACTACCAAAATACTGGGGAAAATATATGAGCAATGGTTTTCAGAACATCAGCATGCTGTGTCAGACAATTAATCCTGAGAAACAGAAAACAAAGGAAATGAGCCTTAGGTTTTTCCAGCTTTCTGCTTTTAGAGTTTCCAGACTGCTGTGCAAGGAGGGAGACACAGGAAGAACCTGACAGACTTCCTGAGTTGAGTACGAAAGATAGGAGAACACCGTGTCTAGAGTTCACAAGAGAAAGAAGCTAAGATGAAAGAACTGCACACAGAGAAAAGCCCACACATCTCCAGAGGACCCTCCTGATTATGCAGTGGAGTACTCAATAGTGCATGCTTATGCGAACACTACTCAAGGCTGGGGAAAAAAAAAAACCAAAATGATTGCAGGAAACAGAACTGGAAATCACACTTGGATGGGAATAGTTCCTGTTTCTGCCAGCCAGATTTGGAAACTTGTCATTCACAATGCACTAGATAGAGTGCTTAGAATGCTCTTTCCTCATTCCCAAAGAAAAAAGCCTGTTGTCATGGAGTGAATTCCTACTCATGATGACCTCACATTTTTCAGAATAGAACTACTCTATAGGATAAGCATGGAACTTCAAACCATGTTGGTGGTTTAAGTCCATCAGCCACTCAGGGATAGAAAGATGAGGTTTTCTGCTCCCCTAAAGATTTATAGCCTCAGAAACCCTATACAGGAACCGACTCTATGTCACTGATGACAGACATTAAGGCAGCAGTTGCCCAGGTCTTTCCTTGGTGGAGCTGCTGGATATCCTTTTAGGTTAGCAACTGATTGCAGATTGCTTGTGCCACCAAGGTTCTTCTTGCATCATTTCATTTCAGTTTTCATAGCCATGGAGTCAATCCCAACACATAGCAACTCTCTAAAGACAGAGACTGGAGTCCTGGTGTGGTACTGTGGGTTAATGCATTGGACTGCAAAGTCAGTGTGAATCCCAAGGTCAGTGATTCAAGCTCACCAGCAACTCCTCAGAAGCCCTATACAGGGTTGCTATGGGTTGGAACTGACTGGGAGGCACTTAACAACAACAACAAAGACAGAGACTAAGCATTGCTCTAGTCCTACCTAACAAATCTTAAAAGTGAGAACTAAAAGGACCAAAGTGTTCCTACTAGTTTAACTGCGTTTCAGCACAAAATTCTAGAAACTTTACAGGAATCAAAAATATCACGCATCCAAGAAGACAGCGTTGTTGTCGTTATGTGCTGGGGAGTCGGTTCCGACTCATAGCCACCCTACACATGGTTTCTGAGGCTGTAAATCTTTATGGGAGTAGACTGCCTCATCTTTCTCCCGCGGAACTGCAGGTAGTTTCGAACTGCTGACCTTGCAGCTCGCAGCCCAATTCGTAACCACTACACTACCAGAGCTCCTTAAGAAGATAGCGTAGTGGTTACAAATTGGGCTGTGAACTGCAAAGTCAGCAGTTTGAAACTACCAGCTATTCCATGGGAGAAAGATGAAGCTTTTTGCTCCCATAAAGATTTCCAGCCTCAGAAACCCTGTACAGGGTCGCTCTGAGTTGGAACCGACTCCACGGCACATAACCTACCAACCAAAGCAGATAGAATTCCCAATGTCTGTGTCTTAGTTTCCAAACACTTCCATTAAGAAAAAAACCAAAATGGGTGGCTTCAAATAACAGAAATTTAGTTTTTCTCTAAATTAATGTCTCATCCTTGTCAGTTTCATTTGGGACTTTGAGAGAGAAACTAAACTGTTGCATGAATCTCTCCCACCTTATTGCAGCTGTTGATAAACCTTGGTGTTCCTTTGTCATTTGTAGATATACTTTCATTTGTTGTCTTCCTCTGTATATGTCTGTTTTCCTTTTCTATGTTTTTGTTGTTTTTATTTTTAATAAAATGCCACACAAAAGTGATCAGGACCCACTCTAAAATGGTATGACTTCATACGTTTAATTAATAACATCTGCAAAGAAAAACCCTATTTCTCCCAACAAGTTCACATTCACAGGCTTATGCTTCAGCATATGTTTTAGGAGTATATCTGTGGTTCAAGCTCACCAGCTGCTCCTTGGAAACCCTATACAGGGTCATTATGGATGAGAACTCACTCCATGGTACTTAATAACAACAACAATACTATCTATCACAGTCTTGAATCCAAGAAAAAACATGCAAAGAAACAGGGAACTCTGATCCTTAAAGAAATGAAGCCCTGGTAGTGTAGTGTATTACCCATTGCACTGCTAACCTCATGGTCAGCAGTTCAAATCCACCAGTTGCTCCACAGTAGAAAAATAAGGCTTTCTGCTTGGTAAAGATTTATAGTCTTAGAAATCCTATATAGGGTCACAATCAGTCAGAACCGACTCAATACCACAGAGCAGCAATATCAGCAGCAAAAAAGATGAAACATTAATAATGGGTACAGATGTTATAATTTATCAAATATATTAAAATAATTATTGTGACTGTATTCTGAATACTCAAAAAGTTAAGTAGACATGGAAGAAATTTTTAAAAAACAACTCAAATTGCACTTCTCAAGATGAAAGCGACACTGAATTTAAAACTACACTGGGTGGAACTGGTGGTACTTTTATACATTGCATGAGTCAAAATCAGTGAACTCAAGGAAATGACAAGAGAAGCTAAAATGGATGGATCCACAGAAAATGTCTTTGAAAATCTTGGGAGATAAATTTTTCATGAGGCTGGAAAGAAACATAATTGTTGGGCTAAATCCTGCTCTGAGTATGTGGTCAACAGGGAACTGTAAAGGAATTGGGTTTACAGGATGGCAGATATCCACCTTAACACAGCAGGGGGGACAACCTTGCACTTGGAGGTTCAGACTAATTTGGTACTAATATTCTTGGCTGTGCTTTTTTGCACCTTGAGAAATCATTCTACAAACATTACCACAAAAGAGCAGTTGTTGTTGTTGTCAGGTGCCATAGAGTCGGAACCGACTCATAGCGACCCCATGCACAGCAGAACGAAACAATGCTCGATCCTGGGCCA
>NW_006408647.1:2003747-2016885 GCF_000296735.1 Chrysochloris asiatica
TGGCTGAAAACAGAGAATATCAGAAAGATGTTTACCTGTGCTTTATTGACTATGCAAAGGCTTTTGATTGTGTGGATCATGACAAGCTATGGACAATATTGTGAAGTAAGAGTATTCCATTAATTCTTCTCATGAGGAATCTGTACATGGACCAAGAGGCAGTTGTTCAAACAGAACATGAGAACACTAGATGGTTTAAAATTAAGAAAGGTGTACGACAGAGACATATTCTTTCACCATACTTATTCAACCTGTATGCTAAGCAAATAATCCAAGAAGCTGGGTTATATGAAAAGAAACATGGAATTAGGATTGAAGGATGACTCATTAACAACTTGTGATATGCAGATGATACAACCTTGCTTGCTGAAAGTGAAGAGGACTTAAAATATTTACTGATGAAGATTAAAGAGCACAACCTTCCATATGGATTGCATTTCAATGTAAAGAAAATAAAAATCCTCACCACTGGACCAATAAACAAATGGTATAAGGGAGTTTAAAAGGTTGCTATGAGGCAGTACCAACTTGAAGGGACCTAACAACAACAAATCAAAACCCATTATGGCTGTTTCATTTCCTAGAGCTCTTTGTTAAATCTCTCACTGATCTACTAAGATGTTACTTGTCTTAACCAGTATTATAACCTGAGACTAACTGCAGTTTTGACCTTCCTTGATTGCTTACCAATGTTACGTCCATCAACGTCCCTGGGCATGTGCTTTTCTATCATGTTGTATTCACAGTCTATCTCATCTTAGAAGAATTTCCATGCCAACAGGTGGGACAATACAGACTAAAAGAAGCCTCAGGCTAACACTCTACAAACTGCTGTTCTTACAAAGGTTCAATTGTTTTTCTTGATAAATGTTTCTCAAATTATTGTGTGACTTTGGTCAATTTCCAGATTCTCAAAAGATTGTTTTTGAAATATGTTTTGAAAAGGAGATGGATTGACACAGTAGTAGTTAACAGTAGCAACACAATAGGATCAATCATAGCAACTGTTATGAGGATGGTGCAGGACTAGGCAATATTTCGTTCAGTTATATATAAAGTTGCTACGACAGAATCTAACAACAACAATAACACCCCTTTCAAAGTACTCTCATTATTCTTAGAAATATGTAAGTATGTGTTTCACATACTCAGCATTTTTAGTTGTTTTTTGATGCTCACCATTTTACTCCTTTAACATCCCTGCTCCCTTTTGGCTCTTCGTAGTTATGTTTACAGCTGAAGCCTTGAGCCTTATGAAGGCAATGGGTGTTGATGCTGTTGCTACTCCACTGCTGGTCCTGTCCAGCTAAAACTACTCCATGTTTTGCTGCCCCTGCCAGTGCAGATTCTGCCACTAATACCAAGCAGGTGCAGCTGTTGCTGGTGCTGGCACAAACTTCTATCAAAGCTACCAGATGTCTCACCCTGGCAGCAATAGTGCTGAATGGGGCCAGGTCTCTGTCTCCCTCCCTTCCACAGCTTCAAGCAAAAGTCAAGGTGGGCAGTCTAAGTTAAATGATTGATGCTCCTGTCTTTAGATGTCCTCCTCCTCCTTCTGATGCTCAAGGCTGGTTTCCACCACACCTGTGGGTCCCACTCTCTTCCCCTATGCTGATTTTTTCTTAAATACATGATCCAATTAGGTGAAAGTATACTCTTGGGGGAGCTGAATATAGACTCCTAGATCTAGATGCTTAGAGACCAGAGTGATCAGCTCTATCAAGCTTTAAAAAACATTCATCTTAGATCGGCAAAATGATGTTAACTTCAGAACCCAGCAGTGTTTGGCATGGGTCAAAGATATGTATATGTAGATTTGACATTGTTCTCAAAGTTTCATGGAATTAGGACGATTATTCATATTTTACAAATAACAATATATTTTTAAAGCATTTTTTTGGTCCTTATAATGCTGGTAAATTATATTTTCATACACAGAGTAAGGAATAGCTTTCATGAAAAAAATTAGGTTATTTTACCTTGATATTCTGAAAAAAGTCTTTGTATGGAAACTCAGAAAAATTTTTGGAAACTTCCTGTTTAGTATAGTTTGCTACTTCAGCGTGATTTTTGATGTTTTTTGCCTGGAGATTAGTATAATCCCCTGGAATCGTTTGTACTAACATTTTAAATAAAGATGATTGACAGGCATAATTATATTTTTAATTTCTCATATTTCCACAAGCTATTCTCTGAGGCAAAGCTGGCTCCATGCCCTACCAACACCACCACCACACACACCTTTGAAGTTATATTCTCTTTTTTTCAGACCAAGAAAGGTCAGTTAGTACATTAGAGTTGAATCTTAATAAATGACTTTAGTACATGACTGTACTTCCTTTCCTGATTTATTTAACCCATTAAGTATTTTACCTAATAGATTGTCTCTATTGAAAACTATAAGAAAGGCATGAAAAATTGAATACTTATTTTTCTCTCCAGTTAAAATACTATGACTATTTTTTAACATGGGGCTACTGGATTGCTAATCACAAGGTTAGTGGTTCAAATCCACCAGCCACTCCTTGGAAATCCTACACAAGTTTGCTATGAGTTGGAAATGACTCGACAACACTTAACAACAATGTATATGGAAAGAATAACAGTGTAACAAATAATTGTTTAATAGTTTTATTTTTTTAATGAAAATATTTGAACATCCCTCTAACACCCTGAAGTGCTGCATGATAATGAAATGCATTTGATGTTGAAAACATAATAATTTAAGAATAATTAATACCTACTGTTCTTGTGTGGTGCTGTAGGATAAGCCCTGAGCTGCTTACCACAAAGCCAATGGTTCACACTCACCAGTCACTCCTCAGAAACCTTATAGAGGGTGACATCAAGATTGGAGGAAGACTTATTAACAACCTGTGATATGCAGATGACAAATCTGCTTGCTTCATGAGGACTTGAAATTCTTACAATATGGATTACAGACTCAATGTAAAGAAAACAAAAATCCTCACAATTGGACCAATAGATAGCATCATGATAAATGAAAAAATAATGAAATTGTCCAAGATTTCACTTTACTTGGGTCCACAATCATTGCTCATGGAAAGTTTTTGTTTGTTGTTAAGTGTCGTCGAGTTGGTTCCAACTCATAGAAACCCTGTATATGGTTTCTAAGCCTGTAAATCTTTGTGGGAGCAGAAAGTCTCATCTTTCTCCCATGGTGTAGCTGGTGAGCTTGAGACACTAATTTTGTGGTTTTCAGTACAGTGCTTATTGTATCGAGCCAGTGCACTCCCAGCAAGGTTCCTGCCAGAAGGCATTCATCTTTCCTACTCAATGGGTGGTGAAACCATATGCCTATCTCCTGAATCTGCTGGCTCTGCTGCTACCCTCATGGATGCAGCAGTCAAGAAACCAAATGATGCATTCAGTTAGACAAATCTACTGGAAAGCACCTCTTTAAAATGTTAAAGTGCAAAGATGTCACTTTAAGGACTAAGGTACACCTAACTCAGAAGTCCTGGTGTGGCGCTGTGGATGAATGCGCCAGACTGCAAAGCGGTTTGAACTGTAAGGTCGGTGGTTCAAGCTGACCAGCTGCTTCTCGGAAACCCTATACAGGGTCGCTGTGGGTCGGAATCGACTCGACAGCACTTAACAACACAAATAGCTCAAGCCGTGGTATTTTCAATCATGGCATATGCATGGGAACACTAGACAATCAATTAGGAAGACTGTTGAAGAATTGACACATTTGAATTGTGATGTTGGCTAAAGAGTGTGGAAAGTAACAGAGACTGCCAGAAGAGCAAACAAATGTTTTGGAGGAAGTACGGCCAGGTTGCTCCTTAGAAGTGAGGATAACAAAGCTTCACTTCTCCTATTTTGGACTTGTTGTCAGAAAGAATTAGTAGCAGAGAAGGACCAGAGAATTGTGGGATGACATCAAGAACATCATACAAGAAGAAAGCAAAAGTAATTAAGAAGACAAGAAAGAAGGAAAAGATCAAAATGTATTTCAGAAGAGAAACGGAATCTTGTTTTCCAGCATAGAAATACTAAAACAAATGGAAGAAATGAGAAAGTGCAAGAGCTGAACAGACAATTTCAAAGGTCAGCTCAAGAAGACAAAGTCAAATATCACAATGAAATATGCAAAGATCTGGAGTCAGAAAACCAAAAGGGAAAACACGTCCAGCATTTCTCAACCAGGGGGAACTGAAGAAACAATTCAAGCCTAAACTTTTGTTATTGAAGGATTCACTGGGCAAATTATTGAATGATGGAGAAAACATCAAAAGAAGATGGAAGGAATACACAGGGTCACTGTCCCAAAAGGAAATGGTTGATGTTCAATCATCTCAAGATGTAGCATATGATCAGTAGCCAATGATACTGAAGGAAGAAGTCCAAGGTACATTGAAGGAATTGGCAAAAAACAAGGCACCAAGAATTGATGGAATACAAATTGAAATCTTTCAAGAAAGTGAGGTGGCACTGGAGGCACTCACTCATCTATGCCAAGAAATTTAGAAGACAACTATCTGGCCAGCTGATTGGAGAGATCCGTATTTGTGCCCATTCCAAAGAGAGGTGGACCAATGGAATGCAGAAATCATTGGACAATATCATTGATATTCCATGGGAATGAAGTTTTACTAAAGGTAATATAGAAATGGCTGCAAGCATCCATTGACAGAGAACTTCCAGATGTTCAAGCCAGAGGACATGGAATGAGGACTATCATTGCTGATGTCTGATGGATCTTGGCTGAAAGCAGAGAATACTAGAAAGATATTTACCTGGACTTTATTGACTATGCAAAGGCCTTTGATTGTTTGGATCATGACAAGCTATGGACAACATTGAGAAGCATGAGTATTCTGTAACACTTAATTGTGCTCATGAGGAATCTGTACATGGACCAAGAGGCAGTTGTTCGTACAGAACATGGGAACACTGGATGGTTAAATTTAAGAAAGGTGTGAGATAGCATTATATTATTTCACCATGCTTATTCAACCTGTATGCTGAGCAAATAATCCAAGAAGATGTGTTATATGAGGAGAAATGTGGCATCAGAAGTGGAGGAAGACTCATTAACAACCTGTGATATGCAAATGACACAACCTGGCTTGCCAAAAGTGAAGAGGACTTAAAATACTTACTGATGAAGATCAAAGAGCTCAGCCTTTGGTATCTCAATGTAAGGAAAACAAAAATCCTCACTGCTGGACCAATATGCAATTTTCTTTTCAACGGAGAAAATATTGAAGTTGTCAAGGACATCATTCTTCTTGGAACAACCATCAGAACTCATGGAAACAGTAGTCAAGAAATCAAACAATGTATTGCGTTAGGCTAATATCCTTTTTAAAGTGTTGAAGAACAAGGATGTCAGCTTGAGAACAAAGGTACGCTTGACCCATGTCATGGTCTTTTCAATAACCTCATATGCATGCAAAAGCTGGACAGTGAATAAGTAAGACTGTAGAAGAATTGATGTATTTGAGTTATGGTGTAGGAAGAGAATTCTGAAAGTATCATGGGCTGCCAAATGAACAAACATATCTGTGTTGGAAGAAGTGCAGCCAGAGTGCTTCTTGGAGGCCAGAATAGCCAAACTCCGTCTCTGATACTTCGGACATCTTGTCAAGAGAATCAAGTCACTGGAGAAGATGTCATGTTTGATAAGGTTGAGGGTCAGAGAAAAAGAGGAAGACTCCCAATGAAATGGATTTGCAAAGTGACAGCATCAATGGGCTCAAGCATGGCAGCAATTGTGAGGTTAGCTCAGGACCAGTTCACAACATTCTGTTGTGCATAGGGTCTGTATGAGTCGGTACTAACATGATGGCACCTAACAATGACAACAACATTATGTAGCATTGTTTCTGTTATTGTCCCATGTTGTTTGAACAGAATGAGGACATTGAATGGTTTAAAAGCAGGAAAGGTGTGTGTAGCATTGTATCCTTTTACCATATTTATTCATTCTCTATGCTGAGAAAATAGTTGGAGAAACTAGATTATATGAAAAAGAATGTTTCTGTAGGATTAGAGGAAGATTAATTAACAATTAATTAACAACCTCTCCAGCATAGAGATGATAAAGCAAATGGAAGAAAAGAGGAGGTCCAAGAGCTGAAGAGAAAATTTCAAATATCAGCTCGAGAAGATAAATCCAAATATTACAACAAAATGTGAAAAGATCTGGAGTCAGAACACCAAAAAGGAAGAACACACTCAACATTTCTCAAGCTGGGAAAAAAATTAAGCCTCAACTTTCATTAATTGAAAGATTCTTTGGGCAAATTATTGAATGAGGCAGAAATCATCAAAAGAAGATGGAATACACAGTCACTGTACCAAAAGGAAATGGTTGATGTTCAGCCATTTCAAGAGGTAGCATATGATCAAGAGCCAATGATAGTGAAGGAAGAAGTCCAAGTTGCATTGAAGGAATTGGCAAAGAACAAGTCATCAGGAATTGATGAAATAAATATTGAAATATTTCAAGAAAGTGAGGCAGCACAAGAGGCACTCATTCATCTCTGCCAAGAAATTTGGAAGACAATTATCTGGCCACCTGATTGGAAGAGATCCATATTTGTCCCCATTCCTAAGAGAATGGCCCAACGGAATGCGGAAATCATCAGACAATATTTTTGATATCCCATGGGAGTAAAGTTTTACTAAAAGTAATACAGAAATGGCTACAAGCATACATTGACAGAGAACTTCCCAAGGTTCAAGTCGGAATCAGAAGAGGCCATTGAATGAGGGCTATCATTGCTGATGCCCGATATATATTGGCTGAAAGCAGAGAATATCAGAAAGATGTTTACCTATGTTTTATTGACTATACAAAGGCTTTCGATTGTGTGAATCATGACAAGCTATGGACAACATTGAGAAGTATGAGTATTCCGGAACACTTGATTGTGCTCATGAGAAATCTGTACATGGATCAAGAGGCAGTTGTTCAAACAGAACATTGGAACACTGAATTGTTTAAAATTAAGAAAGGTATCTGACAGGGTTGTATTCTTTCACCATACTTATTCAACCTGTATGCTGAGCAAATAATCTGAGAAGCTGGGTTATATGAGGAGAAACATGGCATCAGGATTGGAGGAAGACTAATTAACAACCTGCAATATGCAGATGATACAACCTTGCTTGCTGAAAGTGAAGAGGACTTAAAATGTTTCCTGATGAAGATCAAAGACTACGGCCTTCCTTATGGATTGCATGTCAATGTAAAGAAAACAAAAATCCTCTCCACTGACCAATAAACAGCATTCTTATCAATGGAGAAAAGACTGAAGTTGTTTAAGACTTCATTCTTCTTGGATCAACTATCAACACTCATGGAAGCAGCAGTTAAGAAATCAAACGATGTATTGCATTAGGCAAATATGCTGCACAAGACCTTTTTAAAGTGCTGAATAGCAAATATGTCGGCTTGAGGACTATGGTACACCTGACCCAAGCCATGGCATTTTCAATAACCTCATATGCATATGAGAGCTGTACAGTGAGTAAGGAAGACTATAGATGAACTGATGCTTTTGAGTTATGATGTTGAAGGAGAATATTGAAAATGCTATGGGCTGCCAAAAGAACCAACAGATCTGTGTTGGAAGATGTATAGCCAAAGTGTTCCTTGGCAGCCAGGATGGCCAAACTTCGTCTCTCGTACTTCGGACATATTGTCAGGAGGGACTAGTTGCTGAAGAGGGATATCATGTTTGGTAGGGTGAAGGGTTAGAGAAAAAGAGGAAGATCCCCAGAAAGATGGACTGGCAAAGTGACAGCATCAATGGGCTCAAGCGTGGCAACGATAGTGAGGTTGGCCCAGGATCGGGCAGTTTTTCATTCTGCTGTGCATAAGGTCACTATGAGTCGGTACCGACTTGATGGCACCTAACAACAACAGCAACAATTAACAACCTATGATATGCTGATTATACAAGCTTACTTGCTGAAAATGAAGAGGTCCAAAAATACTAATGATCAAAGGCTAAAGCCTTCAGTATGGATTGTACTCCAATGTAAAGGAAACAATACCTCATGATAAATGGAAAAGATTGAAATTGTTAAAGATTTAATTTTTCTTGGATTCACATTCAATTCTAATGAAGCACCACTCAAGAAGTCAAATGCTGTATTGCATCCAGAAAATCTGTTGCAAAAGACCTCTGTAAAGTGTTCAAGAGTAAAGATATAAGCTTGATACTAAGGTTCACCTGACCCAAACCATTTTAAGTAGTCTCATATGCATGTGAAAGTTAGTGAATAAGGAAGACCACAGAATAATTGATGTATTTGAGTTATGGTGTAGGAGGAAAATATTATAAGTATAATGGACTACCAGAAGTATAAACCAATTTGTCTTGGAAAAAATGTTGCCAGAATGTGACTTAGAAGGAAGGATCATAAGACTTTCTCTCATACTGTGAACAGGTTATCAGGAGGGATCATCCATGGAGACCAACCTCAGGTTTGATGAAATGCAGGGTCAGTGAAAAAGAGAAAGACATCCCCAAAAAAGAGATGGATTGACACAGTGAAAGCAGCAATGGGCTCAAACATAACACCGATTATAAGGATGATGAAGGACAAAGCAGTTCTTTCTGTTGAGCATAAGGCCATTTTGAATCCAAACTGACTCGAAGGCACCAAACAACAACATGCAAATGAAAAGTATCACCCCCAAAATTTAAAAAGAACCACAGACTTGTGCAATGGTTGGCAATGACATATTGAACAAGTGATTTATCCCTAAAATTCATTTATAAAAAACTTCATAACCTCAATGACAAAAAGACAAATAGTCCTGTTTGAAAATGGAGAGAGGACATGTACAGATACTTCACCAAAGAAGAACAGCCAAAATTACATGAAGAAGTACACATGATCATTATTCATTAAAGAGATACAAATTAAAATAACAATAAGAAATTATCTCACCCCAGTATTAATAGCAAATTTTTTTTAAATGCAAAAAAGTGTTGTCAAGGATGTGGAGATCCTTGAATTCTCATAGTGAGGTTGTAAAATGGTACAGCCACTGTGACAACAGAATGGTGCTTCCTCAAAAAGTTGAAAATAGAAATACCATATGACTCAGCAAACACTTTATTTGGAATATATCCTAGGAAAATTAGAGCCGTGACATTAAAAGATATATGCACAGCCATGTTCATCACAGTGATAGTCACAGTAGCAAAAAAGGTGGAAACCATCTGTGGTCTCTTGAATTTACTTGATTTGACTTTTCTATCCAAAGTCTTTTTAATTCCCACCCCGTGATTACACTGTTGTTGTAGTTACATGTCATCAAGTCAGTTCTCACTCATAGCAACCCTATCAAGAGTTTCCTAGGAGCAGCTGGTGAGTTTGAACCACCGATCTTGTGGTTCAGACTGATCTTGCAGGATTGGTTCAAACCGATCCTGCAGCACCACACCAGGAACCATCCAAATAAGGTATATATGACTCTAAAATTGGGATTGGTTAGTTTTGCCCTTCAGCTAGGTTTAGAAGGAGCCATCTCACAAGCAGAGATGGAAGATCCCAAGACCATCTAGAAGGATGAACATGAGTGGATCTTGAGATACCTACATAGAGAAGTAGCAATGGCAGAGGCCACTGGCAGAGATAAAGGAAGAGGCCACAGCAGAGGCGGTGGCATGGAGAGACAGAGCAGCTTCAGGCTCTATTCCCATGGATTGTGTAAAACTGCAATAGATTATTGAAACCAGATAAGAAGCAGATTGCTGTGGGAGGGATGGCTGGTATCAGAATAAGGCAAAGAAGGTGGTAGGGTAGAAGCATATCTGAATGCTGCTTCACAGGAACTGGCCTTGGACTAATTTTGAGTTTGATTCTCTTTCCCCCTTGTGAAGTCAGACATGTCTCCCACATGGTTTTTGCACCATCTAACTGACATCAATGATGAATAGATAGATAAAACTGTGATATATATACACAATATAATACTATACAATTTTAAATAATATTAATGAACTTAATTTCATGGATGAACCTGTAGGATATTATACAGAATTAAATAAGGAAATCACAAAAGGACAAATAACATATGAGACGACTGTTATAAAAAGTCAAGGAAAGGATTGTATACAAAAAGATACATTCTTTGATGGTTACTAGGAGTGGGTGGGGAAGTAGAGCAAAGTAATAACTAGAAGATAGTCAAATATTAACTTGGGTGAAGGAGTAAGGCAACATATATATATAAAAAAGAGAGGTCAGCAAAAAATTTATGAAGGTAATGGAACACACTGGGAGGATTACAAGAGGTAAAGGGAACAAAGCTACTATTATATACACAGTCACGCAATAACAATAATCTATAAGTGGATGCATAAATAGATGTACAAGTTGAGCAGATGTGGAAAGTAGAATTAAGCTATACATGTACATATACATGTTTGATAGAGTATATTTCTACATATGTATTTGTCTATGCTGCAAGTATCTTCATGAATATAGAAGAGAAGACAGAGGGTTAATTTATGAAAACGTCTTAGCCATAACCACACATCTTGAAGGAAAGTATTGGGGGATACCAAGGTCATTTGCATAGCACAATCCACAAAGATAATGATCTATATCTTACTTTGGTGAGTAGTAACTGGGGTTATAAAAGCTATCAAAGGTGCAAATATTGGTCTTTCCCTGTCTAGAGCTAAAACAGTAAAGAAAATTAAGACACGTGGAAACAGTGAAATGAATGAATGGGCTATGAAAACTTCAGCCTCCATGGCACTGAACCAAAAATCTAGATAGTGCCAAGCTACCACTACCAACCAATCTGAAAGGTTTCACAGTAGAAGGTCTAGATGGAATGAGATAAAAATGTGGAACGAAACTCAAAATAATAAAGACTAGGCTTACTGATCTAATAGAGGCTGGTGTAGCTCTCAAGGTGATAGTCTTAATCATCTTCTGGCCTGGAATTGAACTCACTCCTGTGGCTCAGTTTTCAGCCAAATAATAGACAGTTCTTTAAGGTGAACAATAACACTAGGGAGGTATATATGCACTCCTTAGGAAAAAAGAGCAGCATTTGGCCATGGTCACAGTTCAGAAGACAGGAAGGGTTAGGAAATAAGGGAGAATGGTGGCAGTGGAATGTGAGATGTTGCATTGTGGGGATTTCAATCAATGGAATGAAGCAAAATGTGTGTGTTCTATGGAAAACTGATTTTCTGTGTAAACCTTCACAAAAGTCACAACAAAAAGTTATTAAAAAATTAAAAAGAGACAATATAGGTCATCTTAAAGTTACAGATCTGAATTTCTCTGAGAAAGGTGATATTTTATGTAAGTTTTATCCTATATATTCAAAGCAGGGTTTTCATAAGCAAGAGTGGAAAGAAAACAAAAAGCAAAAGACAGATCTTATTCAATAATATCAGATCTGGGACGAATGAGAACAGGTAATTTCCATTGCCTTAAGATTCTGTCTCTTTAAACCTATTTGGACTTACTTGGTGACTTGAAATAAATGTTTTCTTTTGAAGAAATTAAAGCCAATTTTCAAATGCACCCAAAACATCTGTGCATCAAAAAAAAACTGAAAGCAGTAGAACCAGAGTTGCTCAGATTGCAGTGGGAATAAAGGTGACACAGAGCTGAATTTAATTGGACCCCTGGTGGTGTAGTGGCTTATGTGTTGGGCTGCCAAACCCAAGGTCAGCAGTTTGAATCTACCAGAGCTCTGCAGGAAAAACATTAGGCTTTCTGATCCCATAAAGATTTACATCTGCAGCAACCTTATACCAGGCCACTATAACTTAGAACCAACTGAACAATACACAACCGCAACAGGAGAGGAATTTCAATGAATCCTGGTGGTTCAATGGTCATGCAATTGACTACTAACTGAAAGCTTGGTGATTCTAACCCACCAAGTAACTCAGTGTCAGCAAGACAAAAGAGCTAGTATTCTGACCTCTTAAAGATTATGGTCTAGAAAACCCTATGGGGTAATTCTACTCTCTCAAAGAGGGTCACTATGAGTAGAAATGGATGAATTTCAGAATTGTCAGCCTATATGACACACATTTTAAAAGCACATAAACTGGAGAACAAACAAGGTGGCAGTTTGGATAGGCATGCAGTAAGGAGCTCCATCAGCAACAACACAGAGTACTGGACCAAGCAGGCTTAGGGGATGGTCCCAGAACTATGAACCACATATAAAGGAATATTCAGAAGGTTGTAAGACTTACAGAAATTTGTAGTACAAGCAAGAAATCCAGTGCTTTCTAATTCAAGATGTTCAACTACTACCAGAGCTGCCATCTTGGGTGAGACTGAGCAGGTGGAAGATCAGAACAGCCATGGACGCCTGACAAAACTACAGAGATAAAGGTGTGGAAACTTTTTTTTTTTATCTGTTCATTGGTCTGTCTCTGGCTGCATACCTCCATTCAGGTGTCTAGAGGGGGTGCTTGAGCAACTGGACACACCACCAGCACCCCAGAGGGTTCTATTACACATGCACACAGATCTCCTCAAAATTAAAAGTGACAGTTTCCACTTAAAACCAAATGGTGAAAAAAAGATGGTGGATCGGGTGGAAGTGCAGTGACAAACTCTGCCAGGAACAACACAGAATACAGGACCAAGAAGGCACAGGGGATGGTCCCAGTAGTCTGAACCACATATAAAGGAATATTTAGAAGGTTGGAAGACAGAGCTGGGAGTTTGTGGCAGAAGCAAGAAATCCATTGCTTCTTGGTTCGGGACGCTCAGCTGCTCCAGGAGCCTCCATTTTGTGTGGGGCCAAGTGGAGAAAGGATCAGAGCAGCCACGAACACCTGACAGAGCTGCAGAGATAGAGGTGTGGACAATCTTTATTTTTTTTGGTATCTTTTCATTGGTCCCTTGCTGTCTGTGTACCTCCATTCTGGTAACTATAGGGGTGCCTGAGCTAGTGGATGTTCCAGCACCACCCTCGGAGAGTTCTACTAAGCATGTGCATAGATCTCCTCGAAATTTAATGAGACAGTTTCCACTTAAAACCAAACGGCTGACAAATACTCAGCCTAAGAGCAGGCCTTGAACTTTTCTTGTTTGCTTTTTGTTCTGTTTTTTAACACGGAAAAGAGAAGGAGAGGGCTGTAGGGAGGGAAAGAGA
>NW_006408647.1:2022577-2028106 GCF_000296735.1 Chrysochloris asiatica
TGTAACCATGGCAATGAGACGATATATGATAGAATGAATGTAAAACTAATGTTCTCCCATGTAAACTATCACATAATTCACAATAAAACATTTAAGGAAAAAAAAAAAAAAAAAAAATGGCAGCACAAAATGGCCACAGCCAGCCCTGAACTGTTTATCACTAGGAAAAGCCTGAATGGGGATTGTGGAGCAAGACAGACAGACTAAAAAGGAAATAGGCCAAATATTAAATCCTGAGTTACATCACAATGACCAACAGTGGCATCTTGAAATTTCACAGGAAAAAGAGTGAAAAGGAAAGCCCATCTCCTGATCATATCTACCTGGAGGCAATCAGAAAGCATAAAAAATGCCAAAATACACACTCGACTAAGTATTAAGGCCACAGATAACTCCTGAATATGTCCAAAAACAGAAAAAGATGACCATATCCTCACATGTCCAGAAATGAGATAAAGTGACTGAGACAAATGAGCTGGAAGTACACTGATATTCCATACTGGAAGATGGGCAGACTTTGGAAATGCCTGAGAAGGAATTCAGAAAAATGATTATAAAATGCATCAAAACACTATACAATGGAGTTGAGAAAAATATGGAAGAATTCAGGAAAGAGCTACAGGAACAATCAAATAAGAGCATTGGAAACAATTCAAAACCTACAGAAAGAGGTCCAAACGATTAATAATAAAATATCAGAAATGGACAATACACTGATAGGGCAAAGGAGTAGAAATGAAGAGCTAGAAGCTAGAACAAGTGAGTTAGAAGATAAATCTCTCAACACTAATAAGATAAAAAAGCAAATACAAAAATGAATTAAAAAATCTGAAAAGGCCAAAGATTCACGTTGGACAACATGAAGAGGAATAACGTAAGAATTATCAGCATTCCAGAACAGGAAGAATCACACAAGTCCACAAAGGAGATAGTTGAGGAGCTTCTGGAAAAAAATTTCCCTAACATCCTAAAAAGCAAAAGGAGAAGCACTGAAGAAGCTCAACAAACCCCAGGAAGGATAGACCCTAAAAGAAAATTACCAAGACATATAATAATCAAGCTTTCCAAAATCAAAGATAAGGACAGAATCCTGAAAAGAGCTAGTGGAAAGAGAAATGTAACATACAAAGGCAAGCAAATTAGATACTTCCGGTTTGGCAGCTGCAGAGCAGTCAGGTAGGATAGGCTCCATGGAGGAGGGCCTGAAAACCCAGAGACATGCATGGCTCTCACAGAACAGCAGCAGAGCTCTGGATCTAGCATAAGTGTCAGTGTGTCAGTTTCCCACAACCACTAGTGGAAAAATCACAGTATAAAGGAAAACATTGCTATTTAGAAATCTGTCAAGACATGGGACTCCCTCTGCGACCATCCCGCTCTGGTGGAGGTCAGAGAGAGGGGCTACAGCCAGACCAGCACAGGGAACCAGCGCTAAAAGCGGGACAGTGACATTTGAAAAATGAGTTGTGCGGGGATTCTATACATTTTTTTTCCTCCTCTTCCCTGCCATGCCTTCTTTGCCCAGCCAGGATGCCTTCAGGCAAGTGGGTGCACACCTCCAAAAAAGTCCAGCATTGAGACCATAGCTTTCCCACGGCAGAGAGAAAGAGCCCCATCCATCCAAGGACAAATTCTTTGGCTGCTGCTTTTGACTTCTGCTTGTGGGTCCAAGCCCTAAAGTTAACTTGTATGGGACCCTTTAACCCTAACTATCCAGCAAGGAAAAAAGCAGGTTTGGCCTGACAGACAAACCATATAAGCAATCTGTAAAACCCCAACATAAAAAGAGGCAACTATATTAAGAATTACGTTGTGCACACGCAGATACTTAACTGACCTTCAGAGATAAAAAATGGTAAACAATCCTTCTCCCATTAACTCCTCAGTGTCTGTGCACCTCTACGGTGGTGACTAGAGGAGGGGCCTGAGTGAATGGATACTCCCACCCACTACTGGAGGCTTCTACAGTGCAAACACATTGCCTGAGTAGCAAGGCAACTGGAGAGTCGACAACAATTTTATTTTGTTTCAAAGTGGTGGTTTTTGTCTCTGCTTTTATATTGCTTCTGCTTTGGGGCCTTTTGATCACACATTTTTCATGGAGGTTTTTCATGGAGATTTTTCTCCCTATGTTATCCAAGAAGAGTCAGCAATCATGGCCATAGAGCCAAGCTACAAGTATACCCCATAATATTCCACAATTGAGACAAGAGCCAATAACAGCTGCTAAGCATTACATGTGAAAAGGAAAGCCTGTCTCCTGATCATATCCACCAAGAGACATCCAGTAAGCTTAATAACAGCAACAAACATCCATTTTAGCATTAAAATTTCACATAACTACTGGAAATGATAAACAAAAAAAAAACAATAAAAGATATCAAGTCATGTCCCAAAACAGAAAAGAGTAGCTGAGACAAATAATCTGTAGACAGACACAGGCTCTCCAGAAGAGGAAAAGCCGGTTTTGGATTTACCTGAGAAGGAATTCGGAAGAATGATATGGAAACAAATTCAAATGCTGCAAAAAGGGATGGGAGAAAACAAAGAAGAAGTCAGGAAAGTACTATAAGAGCAATCAAACAAGATCAATACAGCATTGGAAACAATTCAAAACCTGAAAAAAGAGGTCCAGATGATTAACAATAAAATATCAGAAATGGACAATAAATTGAAAGGGGAAAGGTGCAGAACTGAAGAGAGGGAAGCCATAGAGAAGACAAATCTCTCAATACTGCTAAGATAGAAGATCAAGCAGAAAGAAGGATAAAAACTCTGAAGAGAGTCTAAGATGCATGCTGGATAACATGAAGAGGAACAACATAAAAATTATTCACATTCCAGAACAGGAAGAATCAGAAAAGTCCACAGAGGAGATAGTTGAAGAGCTTCTGGAAGAAATTTTTCCTAACATCTTCAAGGTTGAAAAGATAAACATTCAAGAGGCCTAATGTGCCCCAGAAAGGATAGACTCCAAAAGAAAATCACCAAGACATATAATATTCAAGCTTTCCAAAATCAAAGACAAAGAGAGGATACTATAAGCAGCCAGAGAAAAGAGAAATGTTACTTACAAAAGCAAGCAAATCAGATTAAACTCTGACTAAGAAGGCAATGGAGAGACATATACGAAATCCTAAAAGAAAAAAAACTGCCAACCAAGAGTCATCTATCTAGCAAAACTGTCAATCAAATATGATGGTGCAATCAAACCATTCCATGATAAACAGAACTAAGAGATTTTGTCAAAATCAATCCAGAATTTCAAAACATCCTAAAGGGAGTTCTTTGGACTGAAAACTAACAAGAACAGACAACAACCAGAGATTGACAGACATGGCAACACCACTTGAAACTCAGACAATGGATAGCAGAGTCCAGAATAGAACAAAATTACAACAATGAACTCAGAGAAACTGGGAGATCAACCAAAGATCAAAATAATAACAAAATGTAGGAACAGAGATCCGGCTGGTGAGGAGGTCAGGTAGATTACAGGATACAAAAGATTGTCTTAAATGGAAGGAAAAGTTAATAGACTATCAAGTACCCCCAAAGAAAGTTAATACTTCACAACTTACCATGAAAATGAACTTCCAAGCAGAACAAGCAAACATGAAAACTAGGAAGAAACTGACAAGAAATAGCACAACAAAACACAAACTCAGCACAAGAAGACATGCAGAACAAAGGAAAGAACAGCACTACCAAAAATTAACATAATGGCAGCAATTAATTGATACCTATCGATAATTCCATTGAATGTCAATGAATTAAATGTACCAGTGAAGAGACAGAGAGTTGCATAATGGATAAGAAAACAAGACCCTTCAATATGCTGCTTGCAAGAGACACATCTTATGCACAAAGACAAAAACAGACTAAAAGTTAAAGAATGTAAAGGCAAGCAAATCAGATTAAGCTCAGATCTCTTAACAGACACCATGCAAGCAAGAAGGCAATGGGGAGACATATAAAAAAACATTGAAAGAAAAAAACTGCCAACCAAAAATCCTCTACACAGAAAATCTGTCAACCAAATACAATGATGTAATCAAAGTATTACAGTATAAACAGAAGCTAAGAGATTTTGCCAAAGCCAACCCTGCTATGAAAATCATCATAAAGGGAGTTCTGTGGACTGAGAACCAACAAGAACAGAAAACAACCAGAGAACGCTGTATGTGGCAGCATCACCCTGAACTCAATCAACAAATGGAAGAGTCAAGAACAGAAGAAAATGGTAAGAACAGAGGATCTGGGAGGTCAGTATATAATCAAAACAATTACAATGTGAAAGAAGGTAAGCACAGTGGAACAGAGATCCAGGTGGTAAGAAGGTCAGGTAGAAAACAGGATAAAATAGATTGTCTTAAATGGTTGGAAGAGTTAATGGAATATAAGGTATCCACAACAGTGGGGTTGGTGTGGGGGGTTTAGTTCTGGTGTTGGGGAGATCAACACAAGAAGGGGGAGGAGGTGGAAGAGCAAGATAGAGGAATACTGAGACAGATTTGCATGGCTTAAGTGGGACAGAGGTATATAGTGATGCATGCTCAACAGTGGTACAACAGGGCTCTGTGATACAGGGATCTAGGCATAGTTTGAAGAGGAGAAATAATACTAAAATGCTTGACTGTCTTATGAATATTGGTTTCCCTTGCTACTATTGTAAAATAGACACTTGAGTGGGATAGAAAGGAATGTTGGGAAACATGATTACAGAAAACTTGTAAGCCTGTCTTCAGTTTATAACTGATTGGAATACCTAAAAGGGGTTCTAGAACTTGCACAGTGAAATAGGCCTCTTGCAAAGCCTTTACAGAGTATAGGACCTTAGGTGGAATCCTGAGTCCCATCTTGAACCTTATGAGGTGGGACATTCCCACTAGCAAGAACAATGAGACCAGCCTGGAACAGCTAGAGCAACAGAAGATACATCTTCAAAGAAAGATCATCAGGAAAAAAACAAAAAAACAAAAATGTCAGCATGACTGGCTACCACAAGAATGAGCAAGCTGTTCATCAGGAAGCCATCGAGGCCAGCAATTAAGTTCCTTCAGGACAAACTCCCCTCTAGTACTGAAATTCAAAGGGAACACATGAACAGGCAAATAAACTTGCTGGCAACCACATTGGTCTACTGGTGAGTAGAAGAGGGGGAAATGCAATAATGAAGAAATGGGCTGATTTCAACCACAGTCCATTGACTCCCATTGACCTGGAAATGAGAGAGAGAAGAGAAAGGGCTGGTTGGTCCAAAGTGAGGTGAGACCTGGGGACACTTGAGCCCATGGACAAGGACATAGCCACAGAGGGCTAGAGCTGAGAGAGAAGCATCCAGCTGATATGAAGTGAAGGGAAATGCACAAGAACACGCAATCTTGCAGACAGTACCCATTTGACCAAGCATCAATGGCTTAATAATCAGAACTCAACTACAGGAAGATTACAAAGGAAAAAAAAAATTTTTTTTTTTTTTTTATTATTTTTTATAAAGGAAACAAGGGTAAATTGCTACAATTTGAT
>NW_006408647.1:2028206-2029242 GCF_000296735.1 Chrysochloris asiatica
GGCAGAGGAGTAGAGTAGATGAGATGGAAGGTAGAACCAGTGAGCTGGAAGACAAATCTCTGAATACCACTAAGATAGAAGAACAAACACAAAAAAGGATAAAAAATTCTGATGATGGTCTAAGATTCATGTTGGACAACACAAAGAGGAATAACTTAAGAATTATCGGCATTCCAGAACAAGAAGAATGCCACAAGTCCACAGAGGAAATTGTTGAAGAACTGCTAGAAGAAAATTTCTCTAACATCCTGAAAAGTGAAAAGATAAACATCCAAGAAGTTCAACAAACCCCAGGAAGGGTAGACCCCAAAAGAACATTACCAAGACATATCATAGCCAAGCTCTCCAAAATCAAATATAAGGAGACACTTCTGAAAGCAGCCATGGAAAACAGAAGTGTCACATACAAAGGCAAGCAAGTCAGATTAAGATCAGATCTCTCAGCAGAAACCATACAAGCAAGAAGGCAATGGGAAAACATTTATAAAATCCTGAAAGACAAAAATTGCCAACCAAGAATCCTTTATCCAGCAAAGCTATCAATCAAATATGATGGGGTAATCAAAACATTCAAAGATAAACAGAAGCTAAGGGATTTTGCCAAAGCCAACCCTACGCTACAAAACATCCTAAAGGGAGTTCTGTGGACTGAGAAGAAATTAAACGCGAATTCACAAAGTTCCTAGAAATAAATGAGAATGAAAACACAACATACCAAAATATTTGGGACACGGCAAAAGCTGTGCTCGGAAGAAAATTTATTGCAATAAACGTACACATCCAAAAAGAAGAAAGAACCAAAATTAACACATTAAAACAGCATCTACAACAATTAGAAACAGACCAACAGAGGGAACCCACAGCCATCAAAAGAAAAGAAATAATAAAGATTAGAGCGGAAATAAATGAGATAGAAAACAGAAAAACTATAGAAACAATCAACAGGACAAGAAGCTGGTATTTTGAAAGAATTAACAAAATCGATAGACCATTGGCAAACCTAACAAAAGAAAAGAGGGAGAAGACACAAATAACA
>NW_006408647.1:2029342-2037993 GCF_000296735.1 Chrysochloris asiatica
TTTTAAATAATGGAAACAAGGGTAAATTGCTACAGTTTGATGACCTAACCTATACTCATGGAGGTAGTAACTCTAAATACTAACAGAGAGGGAAGGAGTCTTCACATCAAGCATCAATGCTATTCCCTCTGTGCACAGGGTAGATAGGGACAGGCAATTTAGACATTGGCTACCTAAAATGAGAGGGTGATAAAGGCACGAAGCGACTGGCTTACAAGGTTTCAAAAGGGAGTTTAGTTTAAGAGTATGGGGGAGAAGAAAGAATCCCCACTGAATAGTTTTCATCATGTCTAGATGGGTCTGGTGAAAAGAGATGGGGATAAGATTCAGATGATTCAATAGTGAGTAATTGTTATCATACTAATTGCAACTGTCACAATTGTAAAGGTAGCAGTTTTGTAGCAAAAACAGGGGGATGGTTAAACTTACAGTTCAGAAACAGAGGACCCTAGGCCCATCACGCGAGAAGAGCACAAGCAGAATGCGCGACATTATCCAGGGAAGCAGCGATGCCAGAGACTGAGGCAGAGATGGGGTCCTGGAGAGGGGGAGCAGTTGAGGACTCTATATTTAGGGGATGAGAGGGACTAAGAGCTGGTGGCCTTGAGGCAGACTTGCAGAATGTGCCCTCTGAGGTGTAAATTCTTATATATGCCTGAGTGTTGTTTATTTATTATATATTTTTTTAATTTAAGTTTTTATTGTGGATTGAATGAAAGTTTACAGGGCATATCATCAGTTTTACATTCAACAAATCACATACCTTGTTTCATTACATTGATTATAATCCCCTCCAAGTACCATCAGTTAACAGTATTTCTCTCTATCCACTTTAGCTATTTTTTTTAAAAAAAAAACAACAACAGTGTTGTTTATTTTTAAAGCAAAAGTGAATAGAGAAAAATACTGTTAATTTATGGTACATTATTGTTGTTGTTGTGAAGTGCCGTTGAGTCGGTTCCGACCCATAGCGACCCAGAATAGGGTTTCCAAGGAGCAGATGGTGAGCTTGAACCTCCAACCTTGCAGTTCAAACGGATTTGCAGTCTGGTGCATTTACCCACAGCGAGGGGATTATAATCATTGTAACGAAACAAGGTGTATGATTTGTTGAATGTAAAATGATGATCTGCCCTGTAAACTTCTACTGGATTAACAATAAAAACCTTAAAACACAAACACACATACACACACACACACAAACTATAATCTCTAGATACTACTCCAGTTCTGGCAGAATCCAGGTGATTTAAGATAGCACCTGTGTTATTTTTATTCTTATAATCCTTCTACCCCATGCCTCTTAAAAAAAAAAAAAATAGGATTTTTCTGTTGTTTTCTAGTTCTTCTTTCAGGGTCACTGAGCCTTTGCCCCCAGTTTCCCATGCCCATGCCCTCTAATCTCCTGGAGTCTTGAAGTATGCTCTAGACAAAATCCTATTGACATGTGTGTGTGTGTCAGTGTAGTTCTTCTAAACTGATAATCAACAACTCTTTCCTTTACTTTTTTTGCTTTCTTCCTACTGTTTTTAATCCATAGTGTTAATATCTCAACTAGACTTTGAAAGGAAAAGAAATGAAAAAGCTAGTGCTGTACAGAGGCCCTAGTCCCCATGTGTACATGTCTGCCTGCATCATTGAACACAGTGGGAGAAACTCTTCTCCATGCTCCAATGAACATTAAGTCAGCGATTTTTCTCTGACAGCTTGTGCCTCCTGCACAAGGACAAAAATGTGTTTTTATAACTGCCCTTTCAGTGTACCTTGTCCCATCCGTGTTGCTACAACTTCCTGTCAGAAAAAGGAACTTTCTGATTGAAGAGCAATTTTCCTCTATCAGTCTTTTTGAGGACAAAATGACCTAGATTTCCCTGTCATTAAGATATATAAAAGGAATGTAAAGATGAGAAAATCACCATTTTGTAACCCGCAATGTAAAAATTGATTCAAATAAATTGGGGTATGGTGATTTCTGTTATCAACTCTGTAGAAGAAGTATATTTCACTAGAAATACAGTTAGAGAAATTAACTGAGAAGCCCAGTAAAATTTATTTCAAAATTGTTTCACAACACAACATGCAGAGCATGTTGCAAGCATCATTCATGGCCAC
Organism: Chrysochloris asiatica; assembly: GCF_000296735.1. Lineage (NCBI taxonomy): Eukaryota > Metazoa > Chordata > Mammalia > Afrosoricida > Chrysochloridae > Chrysochloris > Chrysochloris asiatica. The sequence continues at coordinate 2,031,455 of NW_006408647.1, forward strand.
ATTTCCATTCTAGTTGCATATAGAGTTTTAGCTAAAAACATGACTACTAAGATGTTTGAAGGAGTCCTGATTTGGTGCTGTGGGTTAATATGCTGGGTTGCAATGTCATTTGAACCACAAGGGTAGTGGTTAAAGCTTACCAGCTGCTCCTTAGAAATCCTATACAGGATCGCTATGTGTTGGAACCAACTCGACAGCATTTAACAACAACAAAGATGGTTGAAGACTGGAGAAAATACTACTAAGTCTGACTATATTATAAGGCCCTAAAAGTGATGACTTTTAAAGCAAATGTATGCTTTTTAAGTTTATGATGAGTTAAGTTTTAGTTTTTCTCAGCTTTGCTTTTAATCCAAGTAAAAAAGTGATTAAACAGGACATTCTGTGAACTAACCTATACATAGTTTCATTGCAGATCCTAATGAGATGTTGCCTATTAAGTTGCATATTCTGGGTACATTTTCCTAAGTCAGTTATACTTTAGAGATAAAATCTCAATTATATTCATAAAGATATTGAATGTGAAGATAAAATGAGAATGTTTATGCAATACTTAGAATAATACATGCTTTTATAAGAAGGCTGTGAGGATAATGAGGTAATGCACTTGAAATGCAAAGAACACTCAACAAATTGTTTTAACTTCCAGAATTACAGATGTGGCTTTGCACATATTAGGTACTAAACATAATTTTTCAGTAAGGATTGCTTAAAACTTTATGACTCAAATAAATTGATTTGATCATTCTGAAACATTTATTGAACACATTCCAGATAATAGGCATTGTATCAGATAATAGGGAAAAAATAAATAAAAGGTCCCTGTACTTGAGTTGATAACAATACAGTATTTGTTGTTGTTATTAAGTGCCATCAAGTTGGTTCTGGATCACAGCAATTCTGTATAGGGTTTTTTTAGGAGTGGTCTGTGGATTTGAACCATCGACACTGTAGTTCAACCAAAACTTGTTCTCTAGTGCTTATCCTACAGTGTTACACCAGGACCCCAATACAGTATAGGGTGCAGGTTTAAATCATGAACTACCAGTCACTTGAGAAGGATGTCAGGTTTGGTAAGGTGGAGGGTCAGAAAAAAGAGGAAGACACCCAATGAGATGAATTGGCCAAGTGGCAGCATCAATGAACTCAAGCGTGGCAACAGTAGTGAGGTTGGCCCAGGATCAGTCAGTGTTTCATTCTGCTGTGCATAAGGTCGCTATGGGTCGGTACCTACTTGATGGCACCTAACAACGACAACAACAATGTGGCAAATGTTGTACATTTTCAGTAGTTTAATGTACATGACAAAAGTGAGTTTTATTGATAGAGTTAAGTTTGACTTTTATTTTTTAAAAGTCATTTTCACTGGATTGACAATTTTTATTTCTCAGTACTCTAATGACATCATTCTGTTGTCTCCAGGCTTGCACAGTTTCTGACAAAAGGTCCATTGTAATTCTTCTCTTTCTTATTCTGTATGTAATGATTTCTTCTTCCCTGGATATCTAAATGATTTTCTTTTTGTTTTCAGTTTTAACCAGTTTGACTTTGATGTAACTGTCTGTGTGGGTTTATCCTACTTGTGATTCTCTGTTCTTTTTGAGTTTGTTGTTTTTCATTTTAGGAAATTCTCAGCATTATCTTTTTTTTTTCTTTTAGTGTTTTATTGTGAATTATGTGATAGTTTACATGGGAGAACATTAGCTTTACATTCATCCTATCATATATCGTTTCATTGCCATGGTTACAAACCCCTTCATGCATCATCAACCAACCAAAGGGTATACCCTGTAAGCCTGCTCCCCTCCCCTGCCGATCATCAGCCCACAGCCCTTCTCCCTCTCTGGGTCTAAAGTCCCCAGCTGCTCCATCTCTCCACGCCATCTTCTCTGCCTCCATCGCTGGTGTTATTGTTTCTCTGGGTAGGGTCCCGCTCTTTGCTCCTTTCCCTTGATGGTTACAGGGACCTCTGCTCCTAGAATGCAAAGTCAATCACTCCCCTCCTTTTGCTACAAAATGCCTACCTTTATATTTCCGACCCTCACAATCAGTCCTGATAACAATTATTCACTATTGTATCATAAGAGGCCTATCCGCATCTCCTCTCATCAGCCCTGCCCAGACAGATTGGATACTGTTCAATGGAGATTCTACCTTCCTCCATGCCCTCTGGATCTAAGCTCTCTCTTAAAAGCTTGTAAGCCAGTCACTTCTTGCCTTTGTAACCCCCCCATTTTGGGTAGTCAATATCCAATTTGCCCATCCCTGTCTACTCTGTATATGGAGGGAGTGGGAATGATCCTCACTGTAAAGATTTCTTCCCTCTTTTGAGCTACTGCATCCATAGGTGTAGGTCAAGTCCATCAAATTGTATCAGATTACTCTTTTTTTCCTCTTCTTTCTTCTTCTAGTTGCACTCTGATCATCCAGTCATTGAAGCCAGGTCAAGTGGATATTATCTGCAAGTGTAGGTGTTCTTATGCATATGCCCTTTCTTCTTATCAGCTGGATGCTTCACTCTCCACTCTAGTTTTCCGTGTCTATGTCACTGACTCTGGGCCCAAGAGTCCCCAGGTCTCTCCACACTGTTGGTCAAACAGGACTCTACCCAGGTTCACAGGAGTCTATTGAACATTGTAAGGCTTACCTCACAGCTTCATTGTTGTTTTCCCCTCACTTCCCCTTATTGGTGACAGCATTATCTTTTTAAATGATTCTTTTTCACTGTTGTGTTTCCTTTTAGGACTTGAGTAACACATATGTTACACTGGTTAATATTGTTTTACAGCTCTTGAATTCTCTGTGTTGTTTAATCACTCCTTTTTTCTCTTGTTATATTCCAGTTTGAATAATTTTCATTGACCTGTCTTCAACATCTCAGAGTTTCTTCCTCAGATGTAATCATCAAAGAATTCTTGAAATTTTATGCTGTGATTTTTTTATAATAGAGTTTTCATCTGTGATGAGATTTCTCATCGGTTCATGCATGTTGTCCAGCTTTTCCACAATATACTTGGGCATATTATTTATTGTTATTTTAAAGTCATTTTCTGATAGGTTCAACATATAGGTGATTTCTGAATTGGGTTCTGTTGATTGTCATTCTTATGAACATCTTTTGGAGGCTTGTGATGAACTTGAAAGTGAATGTAAACTACTTGTGTCTAGCACTTTCAGTTGATCTGAAGAGATATTTTGATCACATTCAGACATTAGGAATTTGCTAAAAATAAAAATGTTTTTCTCACTCACTTCCATGACAGCCTGTTTTCCTGTCATCCCCTGCCAAAGTTCATGCATCCCATCTCTTCAGAGGATTTTTTTCACTCTTTGGGATTCATTTCACTTGGTTGTCTTATAACCTTAATTCTTATGAAAAGTTTTGGTTTTCAGAAAATTCAGATTTTTGTTGTTTAACTGTTTAAAGTGAAGTTACTAAAATCAGAGAATTAGAACTCAGGATTATAAGTAGCCAAGTTATGTGGGGAGCTAGAATACATAATGGAGTACTGGTGTGGCACTGTGGGCTAACACACCAGACTGCAAAGCCGTTTGAACTTACTGCAAGATCTGCGGTTCAAGCTCACCAGCTGCTCCTCAGAAACCCTATACAGGGTCACTATGAATCAGACTGACTTGATGGCACTTAACAACAACAACAACTATTCATGATGGGAGAGTGTTTCTTCAGATGTGGATTGAATCACTGTTGTTGTTGTTGTTGTTAAGTGTTGTCAAGTTGGTTCTGACGCATAGTGAGCCTGTATAGGGTTTCTAAGAAGTAGCAGGTGGGTTTGAACTGCTGCCGATGTGGTTTATAGTCTAGTGCTGATCCTACAGCAGCACACTAGGAGTCTGGGTTGAAGCATTGTTGTTATTGTGAAGTGCTATCAAGTCAGTTCTGACCCATAGCGACCCTGTCTAGGGTTTCCGAGGAGCAGCTGGTGAGCTTTAACTGCCAACCTTGCAGTTCAAATGGCTTTGCAGTCTGGCACATTAACCCACAGTGGCACACCAGGACTCCGGGTTGAAGCATAGGGCATGCCAAAGCCTCATAACTAAGTCTTCCCAATATTCAAATATAGAGAGTAATTTTGCACCTACATTATGTGGCCTAATGTGGTAGTTTGCTGTTAGGCACTATTGTGCTATTTTGGAGAATTGCAGAGATATCCTCTAATTGCTTCATGTGGTCCCAGCAAAAAATAGATATTCCTCTGAAATAGTATAATTTAAGAAGTGTGGTTAGTAACGGGATGATTTACAAAGGTATGAGCTCTGTGTAGAGAAACTACTAGAAAGAGTGCAACACTCAGTGCTGGTAACAGTAGGGCTCAGCTTTCATCAGCAACTGAAAGGGGATGGGAGGGGGACAGCTGGAGAAAACACAAAGACAAAGAGAGCTGTGCATAGGGGCCACATCACTGGCATTATTTGTAGCCATTGGTTTATAGGGGCATCTTGCAAGTTCAGGCAAACCCAAAAACAGAGAACCAATGGAATAAATACAATTTCACATCCTCTTCCTGTTGACCTTATGCTAATGGTCCCCCGTGGCTCCTACCCACCGGGAAGCATTAATGCAGCTTGTACAGATGAACCTACCAGGGCATACAGCAGGTAGAAAAAATGTAGGAAGTGAGTTTTGAGGAGGCACCTGGAAAAGCTCCTGTCTATTTTGAGACTCTGGATGGGTCATAAAACCTCTCCTTTATTTAGTTTTTCTTTCTTATTTTAGGAATATTAATACTTTTATGTTTCATTAGTTTTTTGAAAAGTTTTAACAAGACTTGTTAATTTGTTTATTTTGTTGACCAAGTATTGTTACTTAAGGAAAGCCTATAAAATTGTACCCAAGGACTTCCTTCAGAGTTGCTGTTGTTAAGTGCTGTGGAGTCATTTCTGACCCATAGTGACCTTGTATAGGGTTTCCAAGGAGCAGCTGGTGAGCTTGAATCGCTGACCTTGCAGTTCAAATGGTTTTGTAGTCTGACATATCAACTCACAACGCCACTCCAGGAGTAGAGTGAATGAATTAGTAGAGGCTAAAAATCACTAAACTGAGATGACCCTTATCAAGTCATTTTCTAAGCTGACTATAGAGTTTCAGTCCCCTCCCCCAGTGCTTGGGAAATCTTGACTAAATTGAGCTACAGAACAGTCAGGATCTCCTGGTGAGTGACTTCCTCTGTCAATGTGCCCCATTTTCTCTATCCTCAGTCCCAAGGCAGGATGATGATTTCTATAAATTCAATAATACTCAAGATGAGCTCTTCAGCAGGAAAAGCTGAGGAACTCCTAGCTGACTGATCAGTACATTTTGCAGAAGTCAGAGACAAAATTAGCTACTATAAGCCAAAATGCCATGCATCCCATGTGTGGGTGTGTATGTGGGGGGAAGGGAAATAGAGCTGCAAATAGCAATAGTTTCTACTAAGCATGACTAAGCAAGAAGTAACTATGAACAAGCTACTGTGAGTCACTTAGCACACTCCACAGCCTTTCTTGTAGACCTTCACAATAAGCAGGAAGTTTAAAAATGGAACATGATAATGTAGATATGTGCAGGGGACAAGATATAAAAAGAGACAAAGTCCCTTACCAATGGTTTTATTTCATTTAGATATGCAATCTAACCTGGAAGAAGTGCCATTTTATCTTCCAATCAATCTGATCAATCAATCACAATAACTTTTTTTAGTTAATGGATAAAAAAATGTGTACTAAGATTTTTGGAAATAGAATGACAGAACATATGTATATAATTCAATAGAAATATCTCCACATTTATTTTTTTCTGTGTATTTCTATATTGCTTGAATCTTTCCATGAAATTTTCATGTGATGTTTATGTGTTTTAAAAGGAATGCTTCTGTATCTCTATATACAACACAGAATGCAGTGGTTCTTAATCCTGGTTGTTTCAAATTCTGTATTTCTGACATCACCCCCGACTTAAAGAATCAGTATCTAAGAGGATAGACTGATTTGTGTGTGGATTTTTGTTTGTTTGGTCTGGACTGCTCCACAGCAATTCTGATCAACAGGGAGTTGTGAAAACTATCAGTTTGTAGTTTTCTGCTCCCATCTTGAAGTAGATGACTTGCCTTCATTTTGCACCACATTGCTGAGCTAGAACCAAAATGTTCTCAGATGCTGATCCCACTGTATATCTCCTAGGAAAAAACAAACAAACAATTGCCTCCGTTGATTCTGACTTGTGATGACTTCGTGTGTGTCACAGTAGAACTGTGCTTCATAGAGTTTTCAGTAACTGTTAATAAAGAAGTAGATTGCCAGGTCTTTTTTCTTAGGTGCCACTATTTACACTCAAACTTCCAATCATTCAGTTAGTGGCCATATGTATTAACCATTTCTACCACCAAGGACTCCTACCTTCTAGAAAACCTCAAATAAATAAATTCATGCCTTCAAGCATCAATTCCTACATATCTAAAATCTGATTAATAGCAGAATCAAGCCCACAAAGATATTATTAGAATCAAATTGTTCTTGCTTTTGTTAGATTCCATCAAGTC
>NW_006408647.1:2038343-2040076 GCF_000296735.1 Chrysochloris asiatica
TTTCACATGCATATGAAGTTATTGAAAATATCATGGCTTGGATCAGATGCACCTAAGTCCTCAAACTGACATCTTTGCTCTTGAACACTTTAAAGAGGTTTTCTGCAGCAGATTTGCCTAATGCAATATGTGTTTGATTGTTTGACTGCTTCTTCCATGAGTGTTGATGATTGATCTGAGCAAAATGAACTCTTTGACAGCTTCAATCTTGTCTCCATAAATCTTGAAGACATTTACTGGTCCAGTGGTGAGGATATTAGTTTTCTTTGCATTGTGGTCTTTGATCATGATGAGTAAGTATTTTAAGTCCTCTTCACTGTCAGCAAGCAAGATTGTTTCATCTGCATATTGCAGATTGTTAATGAGTCTTCCTTCAATCCTGATGCCACATTCTTTTACATATAATCTGGCATTCAGGTTATTTGCTCAGCATACAGATTGAGTGAGTATGATGAAAGAATACAATCCTGGTGTACATGTTACCTAATTTTAAACCATTCAGTATTCCCTTGTTCTGTTTGAACAACTGCCTCTTGATCTATGTGTGGGATTTTCATGAGCACAATTAAGTGTTCCAGAATATGCATTCTCTGCAATGATGTCCATAGCTTGTCATGTTCTACAAAATCAAAAGCCTTTGCATAGTCAATAAAACACAGGTAAACATCTTTCTGGTATTCTCTGTTTTCAGACAAGATCCATCTGACACATACAATAATATACCTCATTCCACATCCTCTTCTGAATCACACTTGAATCTCTGGAAGTTCTCTGTGAATGCACAGTTACAGCCATTTCTGAACTATCTTTAGCAAAATTTTGCTTACTTGTGATATTTATGATATTATCTGATGCTTTCTGCTTTCTTTGGGGTCACCTCTCTTTGAAATGTGTACAAGTATAGCTCTCTTCCTGTCAGTTGGCCAGGTAGTTTTCTTCCAGATTTCTTGGCATAGATGAGTGAGTGCTTCCAGTACTGCATTAGTTTATTGAAAGATGTGAATATGTATCCCATAAATTCCTGGAGCCTTGTTCTTTGCCAATGCTTTCAGTGTACCTTGGACTTCTTCTTTCAGTATCATTGTTTTTTGATCACATGCTAACTCTTCAAATGGTTTAACATCAACCATCTCCTTCTGATACAGTGACTCTTTGCATTCCCTCCATTTTGTTTTGATGTTTTCTACATCATTCAATATTTTGCCCAGTTATTGTTGTCATTGTTAAGTGCCTTTGAGTTGCTTCCGAACCATAGCATAGGGTTTCTTCTATAGGGTTTCTGAGGAACGACTCGTGAACTTGAACCACTGACCTTGCAGTACAAACTGACTTTGCAGTCCAGCACATTAACACACAGCACCATACCCAGACTCCATTTTTCCCATAGAATGCTTCAATATAGCAAGTCAAGGCTTGAGTTTTTTTCTTCAGTTCCTTCAGCTTGATGAATGCTGAGCTTATTCTTCTCATTTAGTTTGCTAACTCCAGGTTTTTGCACATTTTGTTATAATGTTTGACTTTGTCTTCTCGAGCTGCCTATGGAAATTTTCTGTTCAGATCTTTTACCTCATCATTTCTTTCTTTTTTTTTTAAGGTTTTTATTGTGGATTGAGTGAAAGTTTTCAGGGCACATCATCGGTTTCACATTCAAACATTCATATACCTTGTTTCATTACATTGATTATAATCCCCTCCACATACCATCAGTTAACAGAGTTTCTCTCTATCCTCTT
>NW_006408647.1:2041136-2046048 GCF_000296735.1 Chrysochloris asiatica
AAGGGGCTAATTTTCTCATAAGGATGTTTCATTTTAAAATTCATAGCTTGCTTATATAACAAACTAAGTCGATATAAAAGAGTGGTCAATATGTTGATCAACTACAATCCTGATTGGCCAGAATTAAAATCCCAATAGCCCTGATACCATTCCACAAATACATTCAATTTCCTTAATTTGAAACTATGTTTATTGTCACTTAAGAAACACTGTCAGATATATACCCATTGTAGCCTACACATTATCTTTTGGCATCACACCTAGTACTTTCATCATAATTACGAAGGTGGCCAGGGTTCCTGTATATATCTGCATTTTTTTACAGGGAAAGCAGTTTAAAAAAAATCAGTTCCTACACTATTAAGCCAATTGTGGTTATGCTCAATCCCACCCTTACCCAAAATTTTTGATGTTTTGCTGTGTTGGTGTTGGTCTGTGCTTATTATAAAATGTATCTACAGACAGTTTTATTTTTGCAGAGTGAGCACAGAAACTACAAATTGAAGACACATTTCAAGGCAGAGCAAGGTAATAATCTGTTCTTCAGTGTTGTCTTCACTGAATTTCAACTTTTGCTACTCTGTCATACCAATCTAGCTGAACACTGACATTTCATAGTTTATAACTATAAAGATACCTATATACATGATTTTTTAAATTGATTTGCACAAAAGAAATTTAAAAACTTTATAAACAACAAATTTGTCTTTAAAAATACACAAATAATATCTATCACTTCTGTCATGCTGACAACAGGACTTATAGATGCATACAGGAGAAGTCAGATCTGTCATCTGACCATGGTAGCTTGTGTATTTTTTTTTTTATGATGAACACACTGCCATTGATCTTTTAGAATAATAGACATACATGTATTTACAATATTTCATCTACTAAATACTGGAATATACTCTGGATGTATACGTCGGCAAGAATAGCTTTCATTCTACTTGATTAAAAGCATGTCTAAAGCAAGATAATATTAAGCACACTAAAAACCACAACACTCAAGAATCTACAATCTTACATAAAAAATTCCAAAATGTACAAAATACAACTATAAAAGCATAGAACAATTACTGCCATGCAAAATTTTAAATAAAACACTGCTTAGAAACACCATTTAAAATGGAAGAATCAGAGTTATGTAACACTCCATATCAAAGGTCAGAGGTAAGTTCTACCAACACAAGGATTCAGAAAAAGAAACACATTCTCTATGCTGGTATAAATCATATCTTCAAATCCATAGGGTCAAATTATCTATCTCTAACTTTGATCTCAAGAAATTACCTCTTGACAGAAACAAAATGGCAGATCGGGAAGAAGTACAGTGTGGAGTTCCACCAGCAACAACACAGAATACTGGACCAAGCAGATTCAGGGGATGGTGCCAGAACTGAACTATTTAGAATGTTGGAAGGATTACAGCTAGAGGAATTTGTAGCCGAAGCAAGAAATTCATTGCTTTCTAATTCAAGATGCTCAGCAGCTCCCAGAGCCACCATCTTGGGAGAGACCAACCAGGGGAAGGATCAGAGCAGCCACGGATGCATGACAGAACCACGGAGATAGATGTGTGGACATTCTTTTTTTTTTTTTATCTGTTCATTGGTCTCTCACTGTCTGTGCACCTCCATTCTGGTGACAAGAGGTGGTGCCTGAGTGAGTGGACACCAAACCCCCACATCCACACTCGGAGAGTTCTACTACACATGTACACAGATCTCCTCAAAATTTAAAGTGACAGTATCCACTTAAAACCAAACAGCAGTACAAAACAGCCACAACCAGCCCTGAACTGTTTATCACTAAGAAAAGGGCCTGAATGGGGATTATGAGCAGGACAGACAGACTAAAAAGGAAATAGGCTGAAAATTAAATACTGAGTTACATCACAACAACCAACAGTAGCATCTTGAAATTTCGCAGGAAAAAGAGTGTAAAGGGAAGCCCATCTCCTGATCACATCTACATGGCAGCAATCAGAAAACATAAAAAGTGCCAAAATACACACTCATCTAAGTATTAAGGTCACAGATAACCCCTGAATATGCCCAAAAAAACAGAAACAGATAACCATATCAACACATGTCCAGAAATGAGATAAAGTGGCTGAGGCAAATGAGCTGGAAGTACATCTACAGTGTATACTGGAAGATGGGCAGACTCTGGAAATACTTGAGAGGGAATTCAGAAAAATGATTATAAAATGCATCAAAACACTATACAATAGAGTTGAGGAAAAATATAGAAGAAGTCAGGAGAGAGCTACAGGAACAATCAAATAAGATAGATCCAGCATTGGAAACAATTCAAAACCTACAGAAAGAGGTCCAAACAATTAATAATAGAATACCAGAAATGGACAATACACTGAAAGGGCAAAGGAGTAGAATTGAAGAGCTAGAAGCCAGAACTAGTGAGCTAGAAGATAACACTACTAAGATAGAAGAACAAGAACAAAAAAGGATAAAAAAATTAAAGAAGGCATAAGATTCATGATAGACAAAATGAACAAGAATAACTTAAGAATTATCGGCATTCTGGAACAAGAAGAATCACACAAGCCCACAGAGGAGAAAGTTGAAGAACTGCTGGTAGGAAATTTCCATAACATCCTAAAAAATGAAAAGATAAGCATTCAAGAAGCTCAACGAACCCCAGGTAGGATAGACCCTAAAAGACAATCACCAAGACATATAGTACTCAAGCTCTCCAAAATCAAAGATAAGGACAGAATCCTAAAAGCAGCTAAGGAAAAGAAAAGTGTAACATACAAAGGCAAGCAAATCAAATTAAGCTCAGATCTCTCAACAGAAACCATGCAGGCAAGAAGACAATGGGGAGACATATATAAAACCCTGAAAGAAAAAAACTGCTCACCAAGATTCCTCTACCCAGCAAAACTGTCAATCAAATACAAAGATATAATCAAAACATTCCAGGATAAACAGAAGCTAAGGGATTTTGCCAAAGCCTACCCTGTTATGAAAATCATCCTACAGAGAGTTCTGTGGACTGAGAACCAACAAGAACAGACAACAACCAGAGAATGGTGTATGTGGTAACATCACCCTGAACTCAATCAACAAATGGAGGAGTCAAGAACAGAAGAAAATGGTAAGAACAGAGGATCTTGGAGGTCAGTCTATGATCAAAACAATTACAGTGTTAATGAAGGTAAGTACAGAAAAACAGAGATCCAGGTGCTGAGAAGGTCAGGTAGATTACAGGCTAAAATAGGCTGTCTTAAATGGAGGGAAGACTTAATGGAATATAAGGTAACCGCAACAGTGGGATTGGGGTGGGGGTTTAGTTCAGGTGTTGGGGAGGGCAATGCAAGAAATGGGAGGAGGCAGAAGAACAAGATAAATTGGGTAACACTGATACAGGTTTGCATGGCCTAAATAGGACAGAGGTAAATAGTGATGCATGCTCCAACTTGGAACAACAGGGCTCTGTGATACAGGGATCTAGGCATAGTTTGAAGAGGGTAAATAATACTAAAATGCTTGACTGTCTTGTGAGTATTGGTTTCCCTTGTCTACTATTGTAAAATAGACTCTTGAGTGGGATATAAAGGAATGCTGGGAAACATGATTACAGAAAATTTGAAAAAAAGAATTGGCCTCACAGAATATTCCTTGGACTAAACAAGTCATGTTCATGCTTGGCAAAAAATTACTAATTATCACCAACTGCCTTCAAATAGGAGACCCTGGGTGGTACAAGCGATTAATGTGCTCAGCTACTGATGAAAAGGTTGGAGGTTCAGGTCGACACAGAGGCACTTTGGAGATCTGCTTCTGAAAAATCAGCCATTGAAAACCCTGTGGAGCACAGCTCTACTCTGACACACAGAAGGTCACCATGAGTTAGAAAAGACTTGAGGGTCACTCATGTTGGTTCTGCCTTCAGAATGTGGGGATGGCTGCCTGAGGACACAGGTAAGAAAGGAAAATTTCACCCTTTAACCATATGTGAACTTTGAACCATCTGAATATGGCCTACTTAAGAATATATACAACCATTCCATTCAAAAGAAAAGGAAGACTTACAAAAGACCTGGGAAAGCATTCGAATGGTTCAACCTCTGACTTGCTTGTTTTCAGCGTAATCTCAGTGAGGACCCCGGGGTAGTCTTCCAAGACTAGAAAGGTGAGCCAGTCTCTCCCAACTAATTCACCTCCTGAGTCTGCCTTCTGGATTCCCCAGATATATGACTGTCCACTACTCTCAGATAGGACATGAGCAAAACTGGGTCCCAAATGGTGCAGGACCAAGAACAAGCTTCATAGGACAGTTTCCTGAGAATGTACTGAGGACTTGGGGATGACTGGACCCATCAGCCCTTAATCCTTTCTCAGTCCATTGGAGCAGAAAAATTAGTATGATTATCAGCAACTCATACTTGGGATTAACTGTGGAATTCAAGATGACACCAAGCCTACTGCTATTCCAAGGCTAGCACATATACTTCCTCCTGGCTGGGTCATAACATTCGGATGGAGCCTTCTTTGAAAAATAAAACATAGGTGATGGACAACGGGGTGGCACTGGGCAAGTCTTCACATATCTGAATCTCTGGATCTGAATCTGTATCTGGGGGAATTGGATCAATGGACCCCCAGTCAGTTCCTAAATTGTAACAACTTAATTCTTGTTTATCCTCTAACAGTAATACCCTTCTCAGACTCCAAGAGCTGGTTGTTGTTAGTTGCTACAGAGTCATTTCTAACTCATGGTGGGCCCGTGTGTGAAAAGTAGAATTGTTCCATAGAGGGTTTTGTTTTGTTTTCTTTTCTTTTTCCATGTTTTATTGTGAATTATATGATATTTTACATGGGAGAACTTTAGTTTTACATTCATTCCACCGTACATCGTTTCATTGCCATGGTTCCAATCCCCT
>NW_006408647.1:2046522-2046970 GCF_000296735.1 Chrysochloris asiatica
AGTCTCTAATCACAAAAAAGGGAGAGGAGGGAGAGAAGAAAAAGAGGGGATAGAAAAAAAAATATTTAACTTAATATAAGTCTGTCTTTAATGTCCTAAGTTCCTGGCTGCCCGAGAGATTTTGCCTTTAAACTCTCTTTCAGTCACTTCTGCCCTCCTCTCCTTGTTGTTGTTATATACCACCGAGTCAATTCTGACCCATAGCAACCCTATATAGAGTTTCAGAGGAGCAGCTTGTGAGCTTGAACCACCGACCTTGCAGTTCAAAAGGCTTTGCAGTCTGACGCAATAACCCACTGTGCCACACCAGGACTCCTCTCCTACCCACGATAAAAAGCAGACCAAAAGGAAGACAGGTCAGCGTCTCAGCTTAGGCTGAGTGTCTGTGCGGATTCCTGTCAGAAGAAACCACCAGCGGTGAGGGTGGGGGGTGGCCACTTGGCTTAGG
>NW_006408647.1:2049802-2051774 GCF_000296735.1 Chrysochloris asiatica
CAGTTCACTATTTATACCTGATCTCTCCAAATCTAGATCCTCACCTATCCTATTTAACATGGCATTTCTGAATTTTTTCAACATTTCTTCCTTCTTTTTATATTGGACACTTCCTTTTTCAAATGGAAAGCCACTGAATTGACCAACATTCTTCTTTAGTGAGGAAACTGCAACTGGTCTGTTATAAAGTACTTTTTGTAGTTTTCTAAGCTCATTGGTTTTCTTTTTACTCAGAACAAAATGTATCATTTAAATTTCACAAACTTTCTGTCTCTTTCCTTGAGCAATTGTAAATGGTTCCCTCTCTACTTTTTCTTTACCCTCTTGCCTTTTACCATGAGCCTTTTTTTCTTTTTTTTCTTAATCCTCCTCTTTATTGTCATCTGCTTCATTCCTCTCTCATGCAGGGCATCTCGGGTTGCTCTGTGACTAGGGATGGTCTTTGGTCACCCTCTGAAGCTGGGGCTGAGAAGGACATGCTGTCGTTGACCGCTGGGAGCCCACATGCCAAGGGGTCTAGTGCCAGAGGCCAAGAGGAAGTTTCGGGAAGCAGCTGCAGACGCCTAGGGGAAGGTGCAAAAAACGCTGTAGCGCAAGACACTTGTTAATTCATCTTCATTGCATATTTGGTCAATTTCAGACTGAAGAAGTCAGTAGAACTCTTCAGTTTCATCAGCACTGGCTTTACTGTTTGGTGCGTAAATTTCACTAACAGTGGTACTAATTAGTCTTCCTTTTAGGCATATTGGCATTATCCAATCACAGAGAGTGTATTAAAGACCAGTCTTGATATGTTCTTTTTGATGATGAATGTGGCCCCATTCCTTTTCAATTTGTCATTCTCCCCCAGAGTAAACTTTGTGATTGTCAGATTCAAAATGGCCAATACCAGTACACTTCAGTTGACTAATGTCTGGGATATTGATGTTTATGCATTTCATTTCATTTTTGACAATATCCAATTTTCCTAGATTCATACTTCCTACATTCCATGTCACAATTATTAATGGATATTGACAGCTGTTTCTCTTCATCTTGAGCTATGCCTCATCATAAAATGAAGGTATCAAAGGGCTTTACTCCATTTGTGTCATCATGGTAAACTCTATTTGAGGAGGCATCTCTTCCCCAGTTGTATTTTAAGTGCCTTCCAACCTGAGGGGCTCATCTTCTTGCACTATATCTGACAATATTCTCATGCTCTTCTTCATGTTTCAATATTCAATATTCTGGTGTTGACAGTGTTCAACTGTTACTCATAACATTTTGACCACCTTCCATCCAACCTGAGGGGCTCATCATCTGGCACTATAACTGAAAGGCTTCTGGGGCTTTCCATCACGTTTCAGTTTTCTGGTACTGACAGTATTCCACAGCTATTGATCAGCTTTTCAGTGACTAAATTTTCAGATATAGTCTGTCTCTCCTTCATCCCAGTCTGTCATAGACTGGAATCTCATCTGAAACCTGTCAGCCATGTGTAACCCTTCTGGTGTTTAAAATACCCATGGCATAGTTTCCAGCATCACAGCAACACACAAGCCACTACAGTACAACAAACTGACAGAGAAGTTGTGTAAGTATAGTATATAGAACCTGTTAAATGTTCAATAAAAGTAACCATCAATATGCTAAAATGAGACCCACATTTTAATATTTACATATTTATAGCACAATAATTACTAGTTGTTCAAACATATTTCAATACAATAATAAACTCCATCATGGATTTCACAGAAGTTTTCCTTACACATTTCATATTCATTAAACAAAAATCAATGCTTGTGATCACAAAGTTAGAGTACTGAAATGACAAAAATGGTACATCTGACCCAATCTTTTATTTATGTTTATAATTGAATAGTGACAGATTCTATGTCTCAAATAAGTGATTAAATCCATTAAGCACCAAAGAATAGAAAGCCTCATATGACAAAATCTATGTATCTATTAGTTTGTAGTAATGGGGTGG
>NW_006408647.1:2052288-2055586 GCF_000296735.1 Chrysochloris asiatica
ATTCATCATCAAAAAGAACATTTCAAAATCTGTCTTGAAGTACAACACTGTCTATGATAGGGTAATATTTATATGGATGCATGGAAAACCAATTATAATCACTGTTATTAAAATTTTGCACCAACCACTAAAGCCAGTGATGATGGAATTGAAGAATTCTATCAGTTTGAAATTGATCAAACATGCAATCAAGATGCACAGATAATCAGGAGCAATTGGAATGTAAAGAGAAAGGATCAATATTTGGAAAATATGGCATTGGTGAGAGAAATGATACTGGAGTTCACATGATAGAATTTTGCAAGGCCAATGACTTCTCCATTGCAAATACCTTTTTAAAACAACATATATACATGGACATCATCACATGGAATACATAGATATCAAACGGAATACATCTGTGGAAAGAGATAGTGGGAAAGCTCCATATCATCAGGCAAAACAAGGTGAAGGGCAGACTGTGGAACATACTATCAATTGCTCATATGCAAGTTCAGATTGAAGCTAAAGAAAATTAAAACAATTCCACAAGAGACAAAATATGACCTTGAACATATCCCATCTGAATTTAGTGATGATCTGAAAAACAGATTTAATGAATTAGACACTAATGACCCAAGACCAGATGAGCTGTGGGATAACATCAATGACATCTTACCGGAAGAAAGCAAAAGGCCCTTAAGAATAGCAGAAATATGTCAGCTATCTTTCAATTATGTTCGCGGTAGCTGCCGCGCCGCTCTTATTCTCAAACGCCAGCACCACCTCTAGCTCGCCATGTTCCAGCTGAAGGACAAGGGGGTTAATTGAGGAGGTCTCTATACCATGGCTTGTACAAAGCAGTCTGCCTGCAAATCAACTGGTGGGAAAGCACCCAGGAAGCAACTGGCCACAAAAGACGCTCGCAAAAGTGCGCCCTCTGCTAGAGGGGTGAAGAAACCTCATGTTACAGGACTGGTACTGCGGCGCTTCTTGAATAGACATTATGAGAAGAGCACTCAACTTTTTCTGATTCGTAAACTTCTCTTCCAGAGTCTGGTGCCAGAAATAGCTCAGGACTTCAAAACAGGTATGCTTCCAGAGTACAGCTATTGGTGCTTTGCAGAAGGCAAGTGAGGCCTATCTGGTTAGCCTTTCTGAAGACACCAACCTGTGTGCTATCCATGCCAAACGTGTAACAATTATGCCAAAAGACATCTACCTAGCACATCACATATGTGGAGAACATGCTGAAGAATCCACTATAATGGGAAACATTTCATTCTTTCAAAAAAAAAAGTCTCTTCTTTTCTTCCTGTTATTGGTAGTTCTGAACATTAAATTTCTTTCTCCCCACCCCACTTGGGGTGAAAAGGTATCTAAATATATGATTGCAAATGGAAAAATAGGGGACAGAAATCAGGTATTGGCAGTTGTTTTCATTTTCATTTGTGTGAATTTTTAATATAAATGTGGGGACATAAAGCATTAAGGCAATTCAAAATGTTTCAGGGAGCACATTTCAGCAGTTCAGCTTTATAACAATTATAAATAAACCTGTTAAAATTTTCTGGACAATGTCAAAGTTTGGATTTTTTTTAAAACAAGTAAATTTCTTATTGACGGCAACTAAACAGTGTTTGTAGCATTTTTATCATATGGTAGATTCCATCCATTTACTAAACTTTTCTAACTGAATTGTCCTACATGCAAGTACATATTTTTAATGTTGTTTGTCTTTTGTGCTGTTCCAGTAAGTTTTCCATTAAAAGACACTCAACTATTTAAAAAAGCAAAAGAATAAACGAAAGAAGGAAAAGACTAAAATGAAGTCAGAAGAGACTCTGAAACTTGCTCTCCAGTGTAGAGATGCTAAAGCAAATAGAAGAAATAGGAGGTAAAATAGCTGAATAGAACATTTCAAAGGTCAGCTAGAGAAGACAATGCCAAATATTATAATTAAATATGCAGAGACCTGAAGCTAGAAAACCAAAAAGGAAGAACACACTCAGCATTTCTCAAGCTGAGGGAACGGAAGAAAAAATCCAAGCCTCAACTTACAATATTAAAGGTTTCTATTGCAGAGTCCTCAAAGCTGTTTGAACTGCAAGTTTGGCAGTTCAAGCTCACCAGCTGCTCCTCGGAAACCTTATACATGGTTGCTATGGGTCAGAACTGACTCAATGACACTTAACAAATACAACAACATGGGGAAAATATAGAATGGGGCAGAAAACATTAAAAGAAGATGTAGGGAATACATGAAGTCACTGTACCATAAAGAAATGGTTAATGTTCAACCATTTCACTAGGTAGCATATGATCACGAGCCAATGATACTGAAAGAAGAAATCCAACATGCATTGAAGGCATTGATGAAGACCAAGGCATCAGGAATTGACAGAATACAAACTGAAATCTTTCAACAAACTGATGTGTTACTGGAGGCACTCACTCATCTATGCCAAGAAATTTGGAAGAGAGCTTCCCGGGCAATTGATTGGGAGGGACCCATATTCGAGCCCATTCCAAATATATGTGACTCAACAGAAGGCAGAAATCATCGGACAATATCATTAATATCACATGCAAGTAAAATGTTGCTAAAGACAATTCAAAAACAGTTACAACCATACATTAACAGAGAACTTCCTGAGATTCAAGCCAGATTCAGACAAGGATGTGGAATGAGGGATATCATTGCTGACATCAGACAGACTGTGAATGAAAGCAGAGAATACCAGAAAGATGTTTATCTGTGTTTTATTGACTACCCAAAGACTTTCAATTATATAGATCATGACAAGCAATGGACATTACTGACAATGAATATTATAGAATGCTTAATAGTGCTCATGAAGAATCTGTACATACACCAAAAGGCAGTTGTTCTAACAGAACAAGGGAATACTGAATGGTTTAAAATTAGAGAACATGTGCACCAAGGTTTTATTCTTTTACCATACTTACTCAATCTTTTGCTGAGCAAATAACTTGAGAGCTGGATCATATGAAAAATGAACGTGACATCAGGATTGAAGGATTACTCATTAACAGCTTACAATATGCAGATGATAAAACCTTGTTTGCTGAAAGAAAAGTGAACTTAAAGTACTTACTGCTCAAGATCAAAGGCCACAGCCATCAATATGAGTTGTACCCCAATGTAAAAAAAACAAAAATCCTCACCACTGGATCAATAAGCATCATCAAGATAAATGAAGAAAAGATTGAAGTTGTCAAAGAGTTCATTTTGCTCTGATCAATCATCAACACTCATGGAAGTAACAGTCAAGAAATCAAATGATGTATTGCATTA
>NW_006408647.1:2055961-2061024 GCF_000296735.1 Chrysochloris asiatica
GGAGAAGGACAGCATGCTTGGTAAAGTGGAAGGTCAGAGAAAAAGAGGAGGACCCCAAACAAGATGGATTGGTACAGAAGGAGCAGCTATGGACTCAAGCATAGCAACCATTATGAAGTTGGTGAAGAACCAGGCGGTGCTTTGTTCTGTTGTGCATAGGATTGCTATGAGTTCACGCCTAGGAGTCCTGGTGTGGCGCTGTGGGTTAATGCGCTAAACTGCAAACTCAGTTTGAACTGCGGTGGTTCAAGCTCACCTGTTGCTCCTTGGAAACCTTCTAGAGGGTTGCTGTGGGTTGGAACAGACTTGACGGCATTTAACAACAACAACAATAAAAATGTGCCTGTTCTTAAAAGTGACACACTTACGATATTTCTATACAATAGCACTCAAAAACCTAGATGCTGATCTCTTTATTTCAACTTGCACCGTATTTCTTTCATGAGTACAGAAAAATTCTAAGGTATAATGCTATACCTCGGGCCATTATGAGTTATTGTTGTTGTTACTGTTGTTGTTATTGTTGTTGTTAAGTGCTGTCAAGTTGGTTCCAACCCATAGTGACCCTGTATAGGGTTTCTAAGGAGTGACTGGTGAACTTGAACCACCAACCATGTACTTCAAATGGCTTTGCAGTCTAGGGCATTAACCCACAAAGTCACACCAGGAGTAGGAATTATTATATCTCAGGATTCGAAAGATCTCATGCTGCAACCTGAGACTTGTAGTGAACTGCCTGGAGAGCACTGTAACCCTTTGTAAAGAGAATAAACAACACCTAGAAGAAAGCTGCAGAATAATAGCACATTTACTTTTTACCTTTTGCAAAAAATGAACATCAAACATAACTTTCTGCACTACATTTTTACTTCTCATCTGTGTTCAATAATTCATTGAAATGGACACACAAGACTCAGACACCATGCTCATATTTGTAGTATTTTTTAGGGAAGTTAGCCGGTTACTATTCAGGATCAGAAATGCTCAGAGTAAATGGTATGGCACTTCCTCAGAAAGTTGGAAATAGAAATACCGTATGATCCAGCAATCCCTCTACTTGGTATATATCTACAAGAAGTAAGATCCAGGACATGAGTAAATATATGCACGCCAATGTTCATCATAGCACTGTTCACAATAGCAAAAATACGGAGACAGCTTAAATGCCATCAATGGAAGTGTGTATAAATACACTTCATTACATACACACAATTGAATACTAGGCAATAGTGAACAATAATGATGAATCTGTGAAGCACCTAACAACATGGATGAACCTGGAGGACATTAAGCTAAGTGAAATAAGTCAGTCACAAAAGGACAAATATTGCATGAGATCACTGTTGTAAAAACTCAACAAAAGTTAGCATACTAAAAGAAGCATTCTTTGATGGTTACTAGGGGTGGGAGGGAAGTGAGAGTAATTCCCTGGCTAGAGGGTAGACACATGTTAGCTTGAGTGTTAGGGAGGGCAGTATACAATGAGGGGGAAGACAATATACATGAAGAGGGAAGGTGGCAAATGAACAATGAAAATAGGGATAGACTTAAAGAGGTATGGATAGGCTAAATGGGATAGAGGTAAATAGTTACTCATACACAACCTTGGAGTAACAGTGTTCTGTGAATAGATACAGGACAGAAACACAGGCTGAATGGATATGGGAGGAAGAGTGGACTATATATATGTATTTATTTACCCCACAACTACATAAGAGTTTGAAAGAGGATGTTTGAGAAGATGAAGAAGAACATGGCATCAGGATTAGAGGAACACTCTTTAACAACGTACAATCTGTAGATGATACAAACTTGTTTACTGAAAGCAAAGAGGACTTGAAATACTTACTGATCAAGAACAAAGACCACAGGTGCCGACTCAGTTACATTAGGGTTCTTTGCCATCTGCCCTGTTGTGGAGTAAAACCTGTTTCTTTCCCTCTCAGCAGTGCAGGTTGAAGGGGCCAAAGCAATGGTTATGGAGAAGCCTAGTCCCCTGCTGGTCAGGCAGGAATACATGAGACACTGCTATGCACTGCGGAACCAGGCCCCAGACATGCTACATATATTTTATGGAAAGAACTCTTCTTATGTCCATGGAGGATTGGATTTAAATGGAAACCAGCACAATGGGTTAAGCATGGTAATGCTAACCATGAGGTTGGCAGTTCAGAACCACTAGCCTACTCTGATGTGACCATGTTGTCCTTCAATGACTATGCAAAAACTACTTCCTGGAATTTCTCTTCTGTTTTAGTTTTCAAAACTGCTTTCCTTTAGCTTAAGTTCTTAAATGGTGTAAACAGTTCACATGCTCAAGTGCTATACTCTAAAGTCTGGTGGTTCCAGTTCATCTGCAGGTACCTCAAAAAACAGCTAGTGATCTATTTCTGTTAAACCAGCCTTAGAAAACCTATGAAGTTTGAAAGGATTAATAAAATTGACAAACCATTGGCAAGTCTAACAAAAGAAAAGGAGAAGATGCAAATACCACACATCAGAAATGATATGCATGGCATCACAACAGAACCAATGGAAATAAAAAGTACAAAACAATATACTGTGAAGATTTGTACTACAAAAAATATTAGGAAATCTAGAAGAAATGGATAACTTGGTAGAAAAATTCTACCTACCTAAACCAACACAGAAGTCTTGGTGTTGTGCTGTGGACTAATGCATCAGACTGCAAAGCCATTTGAACTGCAAGGGCGGTGGTTCAAGCTCAGCAGCTGTTCTTGGAAACCCTACATAGGGTCGTTATGGGTTGGAATTGACTTGACAGCACTTAACAACAACAACAAACTAACACAGAATGAAGTAGAAAACTTAAATAGACCTATAACAAACTAATAAATTGATCGGGTTATTTTAAAAGATTCCAGCAAAATGAAGGCCAGGCCCAGATGGTTTTACTGGTGAATTATACAAAAATTTCAGACTGAAGAAATTGGTAGAATTCTTCAATTTCATCATCACTGGCTTTGTGGTTGGTGTGTCGAATACTTGTTATAATAAGTGGTCTTTCTTGTAGACATATGTATATTATCCTATCACAGACAGCAGTATACTTCAAGATAGATCTTAATATGTTCTTTTTGATGATAAATGTGATGCCATTGCTCTTTAATTTGTCATTATCAGCATAGCAAACCATGTGATTATCAGATTCAAAATGGTCAATACCAGTCCATTTCACTAATGTCTGTTGTTGTTAAGTGTCATCATGTCGATTCTGACTCATAGCGACCCTGTATAGGGTTTCCAAGGAGCAGCTGGTGAGCTTGAACAGCCGACCTTGCAGTTCAAACGGCTTTGCAGTCTGGTACATTAACCCATAGCACCACACCAGGACTCCTGCGTAGGATACTGATATTTATGCATTCCATTTCATTTTTGACAATTTCCAGTTTTCCTAAATTCATGCTTCCTACATTCCATGTTGCAATTACTAATGGATATTTGCAGCTGTTTTTCTTCATTTTTGTGCTCATCAACATAATTAAATATTCAAAATTCTGGTGCTGACAGTGTTCCACTGCTATTCATAAGGTTTGCAGAGACTAATATTCAGGAGTAGTTTGTATCTCCTTCTTCCTATTCTATATTCGTCTGGAAAATCGGATGAAATCTGTCCTCAGTGGAGGACGCTGCTCATATTTAAATATTCATGGCATAGCTTCCAGAATCACAGCAACATACAAATCACCACAGTATGACAAACTGACAGACAAGAGAAGCAGACTTTGCCAACAGAATCCTGTGATATATCCGGTTGAGGCTTGAATTTTTCTTTCAATTCTTTCACCTTGAAAAGTGCTAAATGCATTCTTTCCTTTTGTTTTTCTAACTCCAGGTCTTTACACAGTTCTTATAATACTTGACTTTGTCTTCTAGAGCTACCCTTTGAAATTTCTCTTCAGCACTTTGACTTCCTCATTTCTTTCATTCACTGTAGCATCTCAACACTGAGCTTAACTTCCAATGTCCTATTTGAATATTAGTGGTATTAACTGGTTTTTGTTGTAGGAGTATATACATTATCCCATCACAGACAGCATTCTACTTCAAGATCTTGAAATGTTCTCTTGACAATAAAGATGATTCCATTCCTCTTCAAGTTGTCATTCCCAACATAGTAAACTATAAGATTGTGTGATTCAAAATGGACAACATCTATCTACTTCAGCTCATTAATGCGTAGGATGCCAATATTTATGCATTGCATTTCATTCTTAACATCTTCTAATTTTTCTAGATTCATACCTCATATATTCCACATTCTGATATTAATGGATGTTTGTAGCTGTTTCTCCTCATTTGTCTTGTCAGCAAATGAAATTCCCAAGAGCTTAACTCCCTCCACATCATTAAAGTTGACTCTGTTTTGAGAAAGCAGCTCTACTCCAGTCATATTTTGAGTGTGTTCCAACCTAAGGGGCTCATCTTCAGGCACTGTCTGACAATGTTCCTCAACTACTCATAACATTTCAGTGGCTAACTATTCAGAGTTTGTCTGCCTCTCCTTATTCCTAGTCTTAGTTTGGAAGCTCTGCTGAAACCTATCCACCATGGGTAACCCTGCTGGTAAAATACCCATAACATAGCTTCCAGTATCCAGTGTCCCAGCAGCACACAAGCCACTGTAGTATGACAACCTGACAGAATAGTGACAATCCATAAAACTGAAAACTATCCTATGGAGAAGTTCTAGTCTGTCACATGATGTACAGAATGAACACTATGATTCAAAATCAGTTCAATGGTGTACAATCGAATGCCAAAGTTTGAATACACAAATTCAAAGAAGAACAAGACAGATGGGAGAACAATTAGGTAGGTTTGCATGGGCTAAGTGGGGCAGAGGTAAATAATGATGTATGCACAACCTTGGAACAACAGGGCTCTGAGATCCAGGGATGGAGGCATGGTTGGAATGTGCAAAAGGGAAGAAACAATATTAAGATGCTTGGCTGTCTTTTGAATCTTGGTTTCCCTTGCCTACCATTATAAAATAGACATTTGAGGGAAAGAGAAAGGAATAGCCAGAAATATCACCATAG
>NW_006408647.1:2064284-2099407 GCF_000296735.1 Chrysochloris asiatica
CGATCCTCCTTATTCACTGTCCAGCTTTCGCATCCATATGAGGCAATTGAAAACACAATGGCCTGGGTCAGGCGCACCCTAGTCCTCGAGCTGACATCTCTGCTCTTCAACACTTTAAAAAGTTCCTGTGCAGCAGATTTGCCCAGTGCAAATTTATATACATATATATACATGCATATATTCATGCATATATTTATGTGGTGGTGGTGATGTTTATGTGCTATGGAGTCTATTCCAACTCATAGCGACCCTGTACAGGGTTTCCAAGGCTATAAGTCTTTACAGGAGCAGAAAAGCCTCATCGTTCTTACATGGAACAGCTGGTAGTTTCGAACTGCAGACCAGTTAATAACCACTAAAGTACCAGAGCACATAAAAATGCATATGTAGAAATATCCTTTGTCAAACATGTATCTCATATTTGTGTGTAAAGCTCCATTTGTATTCTCACCTTGTTCAGCTTGAGTGTATATGTATCCACTCATGTTCTTATTATTGCTGATGTTGCTAGTTGTCATTCCTATACATAACAATATGAAACCCTTCCCTGTCCTGCAACACCCGCACAATTGTTACATTTGAATCCAGTGCTTCTGTCACTGTCTCAATAAATCTTATCGGGAGTCGTCCTCTTTTTTGCTGATCCCCCACTTCATCAAATATGATGTCCTTTTGCAATGACTGATCCCTCCTGATTGCATGTCCCAAGTATGAGAGACATGAAGTCTCACCATCCTAGCATCTAAGATGCAATCTGCCTATATTTTGTCCAACACAGATTTATTTGTTCTGGCAATCTATGGTACTTTTAATATTTTTCTCCAACACCTAATTCAAATGCATCCATTCTTCTACAGTTTGTTGCCTTTCACATGCATATGAGGTGATTGGAAATACCATGCGCCTACAGAACATTCTAGCTGTACTTCTTATACCACAGATTTGTTTGTTTTTCTGGCTGTTCATGTATTTGAGCAAGGTTGGTGATTCAAGCTCACCAGCCACTCCTCTGAAACCCTCTACAGGGTTGTTGTGTGTTGGATTGGACTCCACTGCACTTAACAACAACAACAATCATGGAGAGCAAGATTAGGAGTTCTTTCTGCCATCCATTTTCATTTTGGTCTTTCTTTCTTGTCTTCTTAATGACCTTTTGCTTTCTTTCTGTATACTTTTCTTGATGTTATTCCACAACTTTTCTGGTCTTCAATCTTTAGTGTCTAATGCGTCAGATCTATTTTGAGATGGTTTCTAAATTCAGGTATGATATGCTCAAGGTCATATTTTAACATTCATGGACTTGTTTCCATTTTCTTCAGGGTCAGCCTAAACTTGCATATGAACAATTCATGGTCTGTTCCACAGTCTGCCCCAGGCTTGTTTTGCCTGATGATATTGAGCTTTTCCATCATCCATTTAGTCAGTTTGATTCCTGTGTATTCCATCTGGTGTGGTCCATGTGTATATTCATCTTTTAAATTGTTTTTAAAAGGTATTTGCAATGAAGAGGTCATTGGTCTTGCAAAATTCTATCATGTGATCCCAGTATGATTTCCATCACAAAAAACATATTTTTCAATCACTGATCCTTCCTCTTTGTTTCCAACCTTCACATTCCAATTATTTATAATTATGAACACATATTGATTGCATTTTCATCAGTTTTTGACTGAAGAATTTGGTAGAATTCTTCAATTTCAGCATCACTATTTTAGTGGTCGGAGCATAAATTTGAATAATAGTGCTGTTAATTGGTCTTCCTTATAGGCATATGCATATTATCCTATCACAGACAGCACTATATTTCAAGATAGATCAGATGGGTCTGGTTGGATATGGATCTAGACAGATGTGAATCAGATTGTTTCCACTTGCTGATTTTGAGAAGTAGTTTGCCAGACCTTTATTCCAAGTATGTCTTAGTATGAACTCTTTTCAGTGTTGTAATGGCATGCAATCCACCACTGCCAGATGGGAACCAGCCGTGTATTAAGTACATTGGCCAGGAATTGATCTCTGGTCTTCTGTGTGGAACGCTAAAGTTGTATCACTGAATCAGGTATGTCTCCTTCCTGGTGCCTAATGGATGCTTAAGAAATAGTTCATCTAACTGTCTCCTTATACTTCTATGCATATATAAAAAAGAAAATTTGAATTGCCATATCCAAGTGATCTATTTTACAGGGAAAATTTTGGACGATATCGATTCGATGAACTATCCCAAGATGGAGAGTCAAGCAATCATTCAAAATTGCAGACACTGTGGAGAAAGTTATTCTTAATAGTCAAAATACATGTTGCCCTTATTACTCTGCTTGGAAGAGGCCAGAAATATCTGTTCATAGGTATATTAATTCTGGCAATATTTCCTCTCTGTTGGCAATAAAGGTGACATAAAATTTCCCATATGAATATTTAAGAAAGTAACTTGCTCTGGAGTGATCTCACATTTGCATACTTATTACTTCAATTCTTGGCAGATTTAGACTGCATGTTTATTTACAATGAAATGAAAATCATTGCTGCTGCTTTACACAAAAGTAACTTTTCTATCTGAGGTGAAGAACAGATAGCACCAGTTTACAAATGAAATTTTGTCTTAGAGAGTAGTAGTATCAGAGAGAAGTTGCCTTTGCCTGGACAATAAAATTCATGACAGATGGGTTTCAGATCATACATGAATTCCAGAGATGCCAAGGAAGAAACGCAACTGCTTTTTTTTTTTTTTTTTCACTTTTCTATAACTGTTGTTGTTAATTGCCATTGAGTCAGTTCTGACCCATAGTAACACTATATAATGCTTCCAAGGAGCAGCTGATGAGCTTGAACCGCCGACCTTGCAGTTCAAATGGCTTTACAGTCTAGCACATTAACCCATAGTGACACCAGGACTCCTTCCTATAAATGAGAATTAAAAATTCTTGCAATTGGTGTAATGGTGATTTTTTTAAAAAAATAGAATACTATAAGAAAATATATATCCTATAATGGATCCTACTCTGTCCTAGATAAGTTGAGCTTAGCCAGTCCAACTGTCCCCCACCCCATCCCTACTCCTGTCCAATGAAGGAGAAGGACAAGAACATTTTACATAATGTTCTTTATTTGTGATCAATCCAGATTAAGTCAGTATGGTCATTTATGTGATAAACTAAAAACTCCAAGGATATTAGGCAATAAAAAAAAAAAAAAATGGTGGAAAAACCACTGCTTTAATGCAACATTTTTAGTGTCATCGAGAACATTCTGTAGCTAAATCATCTTAAGAGTGTTTAAAAGAAAAAAAATGTGTGTGAAATCCATCCAAGATGCAAGCAATCAAAATCTCTCTCAATGAGACCTTAGGAGATAGTTCTGCTGAACTGAAATCATAGATACACTAACTTGGTCCCTCAGAAATTTAATTCTTTGCCCCTTCCCATTTGTTATCTAGACAAGAAGAGAGAACTTGAAAATACAATACATTTAGTAGATTCACCTTTGACTTTTAAAACAGACAGAGAACACTGGACAGACGTTGAGAGATTCTCATGGATGGCAAAAGCTCTGTTTAGCTTCATTACCACATATATGTTACCTAGAAGTCATTAATTGGCCACTGGAATCCAGCACAAGATATTTTTCCCCCAGAAAAATTATTAAACAGCACAGTGGAATTTTAACATAAGGACTCAAGGAAGAATGCCTAGTGCTTCCTGAAAAATCAGACTGACAATTGGCTGCCGCTAATAGTTGTTATGGAGTCCTGGTGTGGCGTTGTGGGTTACTTTAATGCACTAGACTGCAAAGTCAGTTTGAACAGCAAGTTTGGCTGCTCAAGCTCACCAGCTGGAAACCCTATACAGGGTTGCTATGGGTAAGATCTGACTCGACAGCACTCAACAACAACAATAGTTGTTATAAGGAGCCCTGGTAACATATTGAGTTGCACATTGGGCTGTCAATTACAAGGTCAGCAGTCTGACTCTATCAGCCTCTCTGTGGGAGAAAGATGAGGCTTTCTGCTCCCGTAAAGATTTACATCCTCAGAAAGCCTATACAGGGTCACTATGAGTTAGAGCTACATAATTAAGGTCAACTCTACTTTGAGGTGGCAGCTCTTCTCCAGTCTTATTTTGACTGCCTACAAACCTGAGGAGTTCATCTACTGGCACTAGGTCAGACAGTGCTCTTCTACTACTCAGAAGGTTTCCAGTGGCTAATTACTCAGTAATGGTCAGTCTCTCCTTCTTCCTAGTCTGTCTTAGACTGAAAGCATCACTGAAACCTGTCCACCATAGATGACACTGTTAGTATTTAAAACATCAGTGGCTTACCTTCTAGCATCATAGCAACATGAAGCCATCACATATGACAAACTGATTGATGAATGTTGGCTATCATAGCTAGCACTGGAAATACATAGAATTTAGCAAGATTTAGCCAAGACTTTTATGTCCTTCAGGAGAAGCATTCTAAAATACTGGTAAAAAATATTGGTAATAAACTTTTTTCCCATAAGACAAAGCATTGACTAATATGTTAATTTTTTAAATATATTATATGATTCATTTTTATCTTCAGGAAATAGTTGAGGCTAAGTGGGAAGAAAAGCTAAACTAAGAGTCAGATTACTTGGAGTCAATCATTTTCTTAACACTAATTCGTTGTGCAATATTTTAGCCTGGCCAGTCTTAAGCCATGGTCATGGGTATTTTCAAAATGAGCTCTAACAAAACTTCAAGGTACAAAGGTTTAAAAATACTTGGCAAACTTTGGATGTCTTTAATGTAATTTAATAAGAAAAAGATGAACAAAGGACATAAGCAGACGATTCACAAAAAATATGTGAATGTTAAACATATTTTTGAAATTGCCTTAACCACATTGTTCACAATAGACATGAAAATAAAAACAATTATAATTTTTTGCCTATCGTTTGCCAGACTTTTTAAATGTTTAAAAAAGTTTTAGTATTGCCAAGGGCATTAGAATCCAGAATTCTCATACCTTAATCATACAAGATTTCTTGAGACAATCTAGAAATATTTTATTGTGTATTCTTTTTGAGCCAACAATTTCATTTTTAGGAATATAAAAGAATTAAGTAAATGTGCAAAGATGTCTGTACAAGTTCTATAAATGGAAGTTTATCACAACAACAGTGTTTATTATGTATAAAAGTATGGCCAACCTAGATTTCCATCAATTAGGTGTTGGTCAAATATAAAACCACAGCAAATTCAAGCATATTACCAGGTCTGTCTTCTAAGGTATCTCTGTAGTTGTTAGTTTCCATCAAGTTAGTTCCAACTCATAAGTGATCCTATGCACAACAGAATGAAACACTGTCCAATCCTGCACTGTTCTCACAGTTGTTGCTATGCTTGAAGCCATTGTTTTTGCCACTATGTCAATCTATCTCATTGGTGTCTGCCTCTGTTTTTCCTTACCAAGCATGATGTCCTCCTCCCAAAGACTGGTCCCTTCTGATAAAATATCCGAAGTCTGAAAGACAAAGTCTTGCCACCCTTGCTTCTAAGGAGAATTCTGACAACACTTCTTCAAATACATATTTGTTTGTTCTTTTGGCACTCCAAGGTACTTTCAATATTTTTTTCAGCACCATTATCCAAACATATTGATTTTTCTATGCTCTTCTCTATTCATTGTCCAACTTTTATATGCATATGAGGCAATTGAAAATTCCATGGCTTAGTTCAGCTGCACCTTAGTACTTAACTGACATCTTGTTCTTGAACACATTAAAGAAGTCCTTTGCAGCAGATTTACCTAATGAAATTCATTGTTTGATTTCTTGACTACTGTTTCCATGAGTGTTGATTGTGGATCCAAGCAAAATGAATCTTTTCTCCTTCTGTCATGATGTTATTTATAAGGTGCCTGTGGGTGGATTAAAACCACCAACATTTCAGCTAGTAGATCAGTGCTGAACCATTTGTACCACCCATGGACTTATCTATGAATACTTATCTCCCACATCCATGTCATCCTTTGATATGAGCAGTTGTTTAATTTTGCAGCTCTGGTAGCATAGTGATATGAGTCGGGCTGCCAACCTCAAGGTCAGCAGTTG
The DNA here is from genome assembly GCF_000296735.1 of Chrysochloris asiatica. Taxonomy (NCBI): domain Eukaryota; kingdom Metazoa; phylum Chordata; class Mammalia; order Afrosoricida; family Chrysochloridae; genus Chrysochloris; species Chrysochloris asiatica. Next base: position 2,070,361 of record NW_006408647.1, read on the forward strand.
GAAACTACCAGCGGTTCCGTGGGAGAAAGATGAGGCTTTCTGCTCTTGTAAAGATTTACAGCCTCAGAAACCCTGTGCAGGGTCGCTATGGGACAGAACTGACTCCACGGTGCTTACCTACAGCAACAATAGAAAAAAATGGTATGGTGTTGGCTTTTTAAATTTCATTTTCTTGATCGCTATTACTTTTCAGTCTTTAACATTTGGGGACTCTCAGAAATATATTTATATTTGACATTTTTTGGTAGCCTGTTTTAACTGCAGAACTACTACAACCTACCCCCAGAGGGTGAGAGAGGATCAGAGAAGCTTCCAGACAAGATACCCCAAGGGTTGGCCTTCCAGACTCCTGGTTTCTCCTGGTAGAACAGCCACCCAGACTTCTGTTCTGTTTCTGGGGCCTTCCATATACTACTGCTTTCTGGGGTAGGTGAATTTTTTTTGGCCACTGTTTAGCATAGCACCTGGATACTCATACTTTTGGCCCCTGATACTTCACCTGATCATTTCCACAGAGTTCCTTTTTGCTCCTTATACTCTCTGCTTCTAAATTCCTCTAAAGGCATGTCCAGCAGTGTTCTGCTGTAAATTGTGAGTTATGGTTTCTTCCTTCAGTTCTTATCTGCTTTCCATCTCTCCGATATTCTTTCACACTCTAGTTCTCAGAAATCACCAAAAACTTCTCATTTCCAACACTATTGGAAACATTGGCTGTTTGGGGGTAAATGAGAGGGAGAAATATAGACTCAGTCTTCTATATCAAGTCAAGTTCTATGTATTTCTTTGATTATTAGAGAAAAAAAATGGACATGTCCCCATATGGAAAGAAAAAACACAACTAAGTTATTTGATAAAATTAAATAAGGGTAAGAAAAGCTGGGTATTTAGGGTCTATAATCTAGGCTAAGTGCAGAAGAATGTTGTCATGTCCTACCTGACATTTAATTTTTGCCTTCCCAAGATACTCCCCTTTGTCTTACTCATACTCTACCATCTTCCTGGATAGTTCTTGTGTGGCACTATAAAATAAGCACTGGACTGTTAAAACAAAAGGAGGTGGTTCAAACCCATCATATGCTCCTCAGAAATCCTATACAGAGTCACTATGAGCTGGAACTGACTCCTTGGCACGTAACAAAAAACATCTTCCAAGTTTCCACAGCAGCAGAAAACAATCAAAAAGCAACTATACCCAGAGGTGTGCAAGTTAGCAAATAAATGAATAAATAGGTCAATGAATTGGAGAACATCACTCCACAAAATCCAAGGGGTCTTTATCCTCAATATTTTGAAAAAAATTCTGAATATGATTTTGAAGCAAGGATTGTGCTTCAAGAATTATTGGTATAGTTTGATGATGCATGCATGAGATTGTAATCATTGCAATGAAACAAAATAAGATAGGATGAATGTAAAGCTAATGTTCTCCCATGTACTCTATCACATAATTCATAATAAAAATTGGGGGGGAAAAAGAATTATTGGTATAGTGGAGGAAAGAGCAAGGTCTCTGAAGAGAATCAGACAGGTTTGCACTGTAATACTGCTCTTACTAAGCTATTTACTCTGGGGCAGTTACCTAACTTCTTTGATCTCAATTCCTTAACCTGTAAAACTGGAATCATGCCATCAAGAGGGATGAATTGCTGGAGAAGAACATCATGCTTGGGAAAGTAGAAAGTCAGTGAAAAAGAGTAAGACCCTTTGTCAAACACAGCAACCATTGTGAGGATGGCATAGGACTGGACAGTGTTTTGTGCTTTCGTACATATGGTTGCTATAAGGCAGAACTGACTCAAAGATACCTTTCAACAACAACAAAGTTGGAGTGAGTATATCACCTTTGAAAATCAGTACTGCTGCTACTCTCTACATTGTAGCCCATACCACCATGAACTTGCTGAATTAATTTTAAAGTTTCTAAATGGTCTCCCTGGAGTCCTGGTGTGGCGCTGTGGGCTAATGCATCAGACTGCAAAGTCATTTGAACTGCAGCATCAGTGGTTTAAGCTCACCAGCTGCTCCTTGGAAACCCTACACAGGGTTGCTATGAGTCGGAGTCATCTCGATGGCACTTGACAACAAATGGTCTCTCTACTTGCAGCATAGCTCCCTCTTCAGTCTATTTCCAGCTCAGCAGTCTAACCATATCATTTCTCTATCACTTTATGTGACTCCTTCATCTTACTCTGGGTAAAAGCCAAAAACATTATTTTCATGTTCCAAACAGAACTGCCTTCCTTGTGACTTCTCTGACCTCTGTCCTCACCCACCAGCCCCACAGCTTCCTTGCTACATCACAGATAGGCCAAGCACACTCTGACCTCAGGAGCTCTATGCCTCCATGGAATGTTCTTCTACATAAATGTACCTGATGTTCTTTACTTAGATATCACCTTTTCCATTAGCTTGTTTCTGGCAATCTCAAAAAGGTTAACCTTTGTTTCTTTCTCTAAACAATTTTCACTAACGAACACACTATATATCTTGCTATTTTACTTAGTTACCTGATTTCTACAACCAGAATGAAAGTTTTATGTGAACTAAGTAGTTTTTTTATCATAATTGCTACTAATTCTAGCACCCAGAATAGTTTCTAGTCCATTTTGTTGTTTGTTAAGTATTGTGGAGTTGGTTTTGACTCATTAAGACCCTGTATAGGGCTTCTGAGGCTGTTAATATTTGTGGGAGCAAAATGTCCCCTTTTTCTCATCTGGAGCAGCTGGTAGACTCAAGCCATTGAGCTTGTGGTTTGCAGTCCAGTGCTTATCCTACAGAGCCACCGTACCCACAGAAATACTCAATATTTATTTTTTTGAAAGAAGTAGTGCTTATAAAACAAAATAAAATAGTGCAGTTTTGGAGCTCAGTCTGTGAGGATTCTAATCCAGTTCTAATATTTGCTCTTCATATAACCTTAGGCAAGTTACTTAAACCTCCCTGGTCCTCACTTTTATCATCTTTAATATAGAACTAATAATAGTTCCAGCATAGGATATTAGAAAAGTTATATGAAACAATACATGTCAAGTACTTAGAATGATGACTGGCACATGGGATAGCCATTAGACTGACAAAACTAGCTCACAGAGGCATTTAGTTTAATAGCTGAAATTGTTGTTGGAGTTCCTGGGTGGTGCAAATGGTCAAAATACTCATCTGATAATCAAAAGGAAAGAGGTTCAAGTCCAACCAGAGACACTTCAGAAGAAAGCAGCTTGGTGACCTAATTTTGAAAAATCAACTATTGAAAACCCTATGGAGTAGAGTTCTACTTTGACACACATGGCATCACCAGAAGTTGAAATCAATTCTACAGCAACTGGTGGTCACGGTAACAATTGTGATTAAATATAATCTGCATATATCTTAGGGGCTTCAAAGACTAAGTAAAAGAGAGAAGACTCAGTTGTCTTGGACATTTCATCTGAAAAAAACAGGCTTGTGAGCTATAGGGGAATCTATAGCTAAACTGATCACCTCTAATTCAACCATATATATGCAGTCTATGCTAATAAGATTTGTTGTCTAAACTGCTGATTAAGCACCATATGATCGGAGAGGCAATGGCACCGCACAGGACAGAGGGTCGAAACTGTGGTCATAATTTTGGTCTAAAATGAGGGCTCACTTCATTTCTCAGGCAACACAGCGTATCATTAACCAGAGGGGAGCACACTCAGCCTCTGCCTGAGTGTTCTTTGAACATCCTGTCACAGTTAAAATGAGGAGGCAAGCATAGGATATTAGTAACTGTCCCATAAACAAAGACACATAAAACTACAATTATCAGCAAATTCCATTGCAGATGTATCACACATCAACAGAATAATAATTCCAGGAAGCAAAGGAACTTCTAAACCCATGATTCCCAAACAATGAGACAAGTCTGTGCCTGTCTTCATCCAACTATATCCCCTTCTGATGATAATTTTATGTGACTTGTCAAAGTGCTAGAGGAAATTTAAATTAAAAAAAAAAAAATTTAAAGTGAAATGACTATAAGTGATAAACTTCTAATTCTTGAGGGTAGGGGAAGGGTTGGGACATATAATTATGGTTCTAAAATCACCTAAATTGTTAGATAATCTAAAGGAATGATAAGTCTTTTAATTATTTGATGATTACACTGGTAATTGTAGCTGAAAATGAAGGGAAGGAAAAAAGGTGTCTTAGTGTCGTATAGCTGTTATAACAGAAATACCACACGTGATTGGCTTTAAAGAACAGATTTTCTCTTTCAAAGTACAGGAGGCTAAAGTTCAAATTCAGTGTGTGGCTCTAAGGTGGGGAGGATGCTTGCAGATATAATTTGTTAATATGAGGTCATTATTAGACCATAATCTATTTATGACTGGTGTTCTTATAAGAGAAGAAGAGACTGGGAACCCCCCCAAAAAAGGAGCCAAACCAAACCACCTGCTGCCTTAGAGTCAATTCTGATTCATAGCAGCCCTATTAGATAGAGAAGAACTGCCCCAAACACTATATGAAGACTGAGAGACACAGAGAGAAGGTGCCATTTAACAATAGAGGTAGAGTGAGAATTGCAAATGTAAAAGTAGATGTTTTATAACAAAGGAGGGGAGTGGTTGATCTTGCAGTCCAGGAATGGAGGACCCTGGGACCACCAAGGGAGAACAGAGTGCAGGACCCTATACAGAGAAGCAGTGATGCCAGAGATGGAGGCAGAGACAATGATGTGGAGAGATGGAGTGGCTAGGGACTCTGGACTCAGGGAGGGAGTGGGGCTGTGTGCTGACGGCCTGAGGGCAGGTTTGAGGGGCTGTGTCCTTTGGTTGTTTGATGATGTATGGAGGGGATTGTCATCATTGCAATGAAATGAAATATGATAGGATGACTGTAAAGCTAATGTTCTCCCATGTAAACTATCACATAATTCACAATAAAAACTTAAAAATAATAATAATAAAGGTAGAGATTGGAGTTAAAAATGGGAAAGGATAGACGGCATGTGAGGATAGCCAAGGAATAGGACTGACGGAGGCTACTAGGCAAGGAAGGATCTTCCGCTATGCTGCTACATGTCAATGTGTACCTGGGGTTACTAGAAATAAAGTGGGACAAAGATGTTTCATTCTCTAGGGCTTTTAGAAAGAGTATAGACCTGCCAATAGCTACCCTGAATTTGGAATTCTACCCTCCAGAACTGTTACAGCAGCCCTAGGAAACCAACACTCATTCTGACTGATTGAACTGACTTTTGTAATGTTGTAAAGTCATAATCTAGAAAATATACAGAGTTATGAGGATGAAAAGAAACATGAGCCTTGGCCACATATCACTTGAGTTGCTGAACAAAATGCTATTCACTTGATCTCATGAATTAGAGTTCTACTGCCCTTGCACAGCCCGTCCCAAGAGAAGAGTCTTCTGGATCACTCTTGCACTTAGACAGAAGTAAATTCTTGGTCAGCAATCAGTATCAAAGATTCTTACAGCCAGACTAACGTAGAATATTTGTTCTAAACCCTGTGTTCTGAATGTTCCTTAATGTTTAATAACCTATCCCTAGGAAGCTTCCCTGATGGCAGAGTTCCTACTTGGATGGACAACTCCTATTTGTCTTCTATAGGAAACACAGGGCAATCCCTAATCCCTAAAAGAGACTAGCTCTCACTTGAATCTCTGGATTCAAAGTCCCGGGAGGCTGTGTTCCAGTCATCAATGGGACATCAAATTCTTCTCTGCCAAGTACTCTGACAATTTGCCTAGACATTCACCCTCTGACCCTTGTTACCTTTTGAACTAGAGTTCTTATAGCCTGTTGCTGGGGCTATTAGACTCCTGAAGTGGCACTGTAGGATAAGTATTGAACTGTTAACTGCAAGAAAATCAGTGGTTCAAACATACCAGTAGCTGCTTCAAAACCCATACAGGGTCCCTATGAGGTGGAACCAACTAGATGTCACTTAACAATATAAAGAAGCTTGAGCTATTGCCTATAGTCCTTTCCTACATTTCCACTCGAGTGGGAAAGTCTAGATCTAAGTCTAGATCCAACATCCTTCTAATTGACCTGATATGCACCAATCACTTTCACATGCATTCCAACATTTTATGCACATGCCTCTTCCATACAGACATTCAATTCTGTATTAATGTCCCTATTTTAGAGTTCAGGAAGTTGAGAAAAAGCACCTTATACATCTGAAGGCAAAACTATATGGAGTCAGTTTCTCAAAACCAGATCTTATACTACAGTTATACAACCAGGAAAAGTAATGAAGTTCTGATATACGCTACAACATTAGAAGAACCTAGAAAATAGTTTAAGTGAAAGAAGTCAGTCATAAAAGGCCTTATACTTTGTGATTCCATTTATATGAAATAATCAAAATAAGTAAATCCTTAAGGACAGAAACATAATAGTGGATGCCAAGGGCTCAGTGGGAAAGGGGAAGTGGGGAATGATTTCTTTTAATGTGTAGACTGCTTCCTTCGAGGTGATAAAATGTCTTGGAAAGAGAAACATAGCAAATGTCACGGAAGCTTAAAAAAAAAAAAAGACTGATGATATTCTATTATCTATTTAAGTATCATTATTTAAATATAATTAGAGAAAGTAATTTATTACTTTACGATTTTAATTTGTGATTCACAAAGAAAGATTTCAACTTTAAATAAGGTAATAAATAATTATGATTATATTGAATAATATAATAAGTTATATAATGAGTCCTGGTAGTATAGTGGATTACCAGCTGAGTTGCTAAATGAAAGGTCAGAAGTTCAAATCTACCAGTTACTCCACAGAAGAAAGATGAGGCTTTCTGTCCCTGTAAAGATTTACAGCCTTGGAAACCCTATACAGGGTTGCTATGAGTCAGAACTGACTCAGTGGCACACAACCACTACCATATTATATAATAACATTTAATCCAATATAAATAATATCTTTAGAATATAGTATGTTTATATTAAAATAATAATTGCTGATAAAATAATTTATGAATTAAAATAAAAAATTGTATTAGAAAATTAAAATATACACCTGAAAAGTTCCAACAATATAGAAGAATATGGATGAAAATACAAACACATCCAGCCACTTTCACCTTATTCCTTTGAGATAGCATTGTTACCAGTTCTCAGTGTATACTTCTAGGAGACTTTCTGAGCACTTGATTTAGCAAATAGTGGTGTCTTTTTAATTTCTCCCAGTTAACAACAGCTTTTGGAGACCTTTCAGAGAAGAAATAGTACATGTAACTAATGATTTCTAACATTATTATTTCTAACATAATGATTTCTAATGTTCCATTTTATGGAGATATCATACATTTAAGGAGTCCTGGTGGAGTCTTGGTGTGGTACTGTGGATGAATGCTCTGGACTGCTAGGTTGTTTTGAACTGCAAAATCAGAGGTTCACACTTACCAGCTGCTCTTCAGAAACCCAATACAGGGTCGCTATGAGTCGGAACCAACTTGAAGGCACTTAACAAAAACAACAAGAGCAAAGGAGCCCTGGTGGCATAGTGGATTGCGAGCTGAGCTGCTAACTGCAAGATCAGTAGTTCAAATCTACCAGTCACTCTTTGGGAGAAAGATGAGGCTTTCTGCTCTTGTAAAGATTTACAGCCTTGAAACCCCATACGGGTCACTGAGTCTGAACCAACTCGATGGCACACAACCACCATCACCACCATCACCACCATCACCACCATCACCACCATCACCACCATCACCACCACCATCACCACCATCACCACCATCACCACCATCACCACCACCATCACCATCACCACCATCACCACCATCACCACCATCATACATTTATCTCCTCTATCAGTGCTGTTCTTTTATTCAGGTTATCTTCACCTTTCCACACCTTTTTCATAACCTCTGCTTTTCCTATCCACATTAGACAAAAGCAGCCCTGGATTACTACTTTAGAGTCCTAATGTAGCACTTTAGGATAAACACTTGACTGCAAGATCAGTGGTTCAAAGTCACCAACAGCTCTCGTAAACCCTATACAGGGTCACTATGGGTCAGAACAGACTCCACGGCATTTAACCACCAACAATACGCTGATAAGTTAGTTGTTGTTGTTAGGTGCTATTGTGTCAGTTCCAACTCATAGTTACCCTATGAGTAGTGGGCAGTGTTTCGTTATATTTTAATGAATATAAGGTTATATTTTGTAACAATATAATGAAACACTGTCCACTATTGCACCATCCTCACAATCCTTCCTGTGTTAGAACTCATTGTTGCAGCCATTGTGTCAATCCATCTCATTGAGGATCTTTCTCTTTTTTTGCTGACCTCTATTTTACCATGTGTGATGTCCTTCTCTAGAGACTGGTCCCTGCTGATTACAAGTACAAAGGACATGAGAAGTCTTGCCATCCTGGTTTCTAAGAAGCACTCTGACTCATTTGCTCATTCTTCTGGTAGAATCAAGGAAATGCAAATCCCAACTGGATCCAAGCAGGTCAGAGGGCCCTGAGCTGGAGCCAAAGACCAAATTAGAGCAATCCTGTGCCTGTGACTGATGAGAATATTCACCAGCTTCATTTCTCAGGAGCAAAGTGGCTCTGAGGAGCCAAGAAAACTCAAAGGGAGAGCTGCAGATTGTACAAGGGGAGAGGTGAATGCCTTCTTCAGGGTTTCCTGACATAAGAGAGCCAGAAATTTTACAGAATTGTATTTTTACAAATGAAATTTATTTTTCCCTCAAGGGCACAGAAGGACAGACTGCTCCTAGGAACAAAGATTAAACATGTGAAATGACCCCCATAGCATAGGAAATGCTCACAAGCGTTATTGGCAAGTTTTTTGTCAGAAAATGGACAAGTTGAGAGATCTTCTCTGAGGATAAGGAAGAAATCAATATCTTGGTTTCAAATAAACTGGTCAGGTAAAAATGAGAGGAGGAAATAGACTTTCTGGATTCCATCTCCAGTTATTTTCTCTCGCTCGTGGGTTGCTCATTCACTGTTGTTAGGTGCCATGAGTTGGTACTGACTCATAGCGACCTTATGCACAGTAGAACAAAACACTGCCTGATCCTGAGCCAACCTCACTACTGTTGCTATGCTTGAGTCCATTGATGCTGCCACTTAGCCAATCCATCTCATGGAGGGTATTCCTCTTTTTCATTGACCCTCCACCTTACCAAATACGATATCCTTCCCCAGAGACTGGTCCCTCCTGACAATATGTCCAAAGTATGAGAGACAAAGTTTGGCCATCTTGGCCTCCAAGGAACACTCTGGCTGAACTTCTTCCAAAGCAGATCTATTGGTTCTTTTGGCAGCCCATGGCACTTTCAATATTCTCCTCCAACATCATAATTCAAAAGTATCAATCCTTTACGGTCTTCCTAATTCACTGCCAGCTTTCACATGCATATGAGGTTATTGAAAATACCATGGCTTGGGTCATGTGCCCCTTAGTCCTTAAGCTGACACCTTGGCTCTTCAATACTTTAAAAAGGCTTTGTGTAGCAGATTTGCCGAATGCAATATGTTGTTTGATTTCTTGGCTACTGCTTCCATGAGTGTTGATAGTTGATCCAAGAAGAATGAATTCCTTGACAACTTCAATTTTTTCTCAATTAATGTTGTTTACTGGTCCAATGGCCCAGTGGTGAGGATTTTTTTTTTTCTTTACATTGAGATGTAATCCATACCAAAGTCTGTGCTCTTTGACCTTCATCAGCAAGTAAGATATCATCTGCATATCACAAGTTGTTAATGAGTCTTCCTCCAAACCTGATGCCACATTTTTCTTCATAGAACCCAGCTTCTTGGATTATTTGTTCAGCATACAGGTTGAATAAGTATGGTGAAAGAATACAACCTTGTTGCACACCTTTCTTAATTTGAAACCATTCAGTGTTTCCATGTTCTGTTCGAACAACTGCCTCTTGGTCTAGGTACAGATTCCTCATGAACACAATTAAGTGTTCCGGAACACTCATACTTCACAATGTTGTCCATAGCTTGTCATCATCCACACAATTGAAAACCTTTGCATAGTCAATAACATAGTCAAAAAACATCTTTCTGATATTCTCTGCTTTCAGCCAAGATCCATCGGACATCAGCAACGATATCCTTCATTCCATGGTCACTTCTGAATCCAGCTTGAACCTCTAGAAGTTCTCTGTCAATGTACACTTGAAGCTGTTTCTGTATTCCATTTAGTAAAAATTTACTTGCATGGGATATCAAAGAGATTGTCCAATGATTTCCACATTCCATTGGGTCACCTCTCTTTGGAATGGGCACAGATACGGATCCCTTCCAAATAGTCAGCCAGATAGTTGTCTCCCAATTTCTTGGCAGAGATGAGTGAGTGCCTTCTTGCTGCTTCACTTTCTTGAAAGATTTCAATTTTTGTTCTTTCAATTCCTTCAAAGCACTTTGGACTTCCTCCTTCAGTATCATTGGTTCTTGATCATATGACACCTTTTGATAGAGTGACTCTGTATATTCCTTTGATCTTCTCTTGATGCTTTCTGCATCATTCAATAATTTGCCCAAAGAATCTTTTAATAATGAAAGTCGAGGCTTGAATTTTTTCTTCAGTTCCCCCAGCTTGAGAAATGCTGAGCGTATTCTTCCTTTTCGGTTTTCTGATTCCAGATCTTTGCACATTTTGTTGTAATACTTGACTTTATCTTCTCAAGCTGATCTGTGAAAATTTCTGTTCAGCTCTTGGACCTCCTCATTTCTTCCATTTGTTTTAGCATCTTTACACTGGAGAGCAAGTTTCAGTGTCTCTTCTGACATCCATTTTAACCGTTTCTTTCTTTCTCATCTTCTAAATGATTTTTTGCTTTCTTCATGTATGATGTTCTTGATGTCATCCCACAACTCTTCTGTTCTAGTCTCTTTAGTGTTTAATGTATCAAATCTGTTCTTCAGATGATCTCTAAATTCAGGTGGGATATATTCAAGGTCATATTTTGGCTCTCATGGACCAGCTGCTCCTTGGAAACCCTATACAGGTTTGCTATGAGTCTGAATTGACTCAGTGGTGTTTAACAACAACAACAGCCAGAAGAAAAAACATATCCTGCCAGAAAATGAGCTCCTCAGGTTGGAAGTCATTTAAATTTGCGACTGGGGAAGAGCTACCTCCCCAAAATAGAGTTGACCATGATGATGCAAATGAAGTAAAGCCCTCAGGACCTTCATTTTCTGATGGGGCACAACGCAAAACGAAGAGAAACAACTATAAACACCCATTAATAATCAGAACTTGGAATGTATGAAGTATGAATCTGGGAAAATTGGAAAGTGTCAAAAATGAAATGGAATGCATAAACATTGACATTCTAGACATTAGTGAGTTGAAATGGACTGGCATTGGCCATTTTGATTCTTACAATTACATGGATTGCTATGCTGACAATGACAAATTAAAGAGGAATGGCTTCACATTCATCATCAGAAAGATCATAAGAAGATCTGTCCTGAAGTACAAAGCTGTCTGTGATAAGATAATATCCATATACCTACAAGAAAGATCAGTTAGTACCACTATTATTCAAATTTATTCTCCAAACACAAAAGTCAGTGATGGTGAGATTGAAGAATTCTACCAACTTCTTTAGTCTGAAACTGATCTAACATGAAATAAAGATATATTAATAAGTACTGGTGATTGAAATGGAAAGGTTGGAAACAAAGAGGAAGAATTGATAGTTGTAAAATATGGCCTTGAAATGATACCTTTATAGTTGGAAAATATGGCCTTGATTGAAATGATACTGGACATACCATGATAGAATTTTCCAAGACCTATGACCTCTTCATTGCCAACATCATTTTAACAACGTTAAAGATGACTATAAACATGAACCTAACCAAATGGAATACACAGAAATCAAATTGCCTACATCTGTGGAAAGAGATGGTGGAAAAGCTCCATATCATCAGCCAAAACAAGGTAAAGGGCAGACTGTGGAAAAGACCATCAATTTCTCATAAGCAAATTCAAGCTGAAGATAAAGAAAGTTAAAACTAGTCTTCGAATGACAAAACATGACTTTGAACATATTATACTTGAATTTAGCAATCATCTGAACAATTGATTTGATACATTAGACACTAATGACCAAAGACCAGAAGAGTTGTGGGATGACATCAAGAACATCATACATGAAGAAAGCAAAAGGTCATTAAGAAGAAAAGAAAGAAGAAAAAGACTAAAATGGATGTTAGTAGAGGCTCTGAAATTTGTTCTCCAGTGCAGAGATGCCAAAGCAAATGGAAGATACAAGTATCTTGTAAGGAGGTACAAGAGCTGAACAAAATTTCAAGGTCTCTCTACTTCAAAAATTAGCCAATGAAAACCTAATGAATCACAGCAGAACATTATCTGACATACTTTCTTTGGATACATCATCAAGAGAGATCAATTTCTGTAGGAGAGGACACCATGTTTAGTGAAGCAGAGAAAAAGCAAGGGCAAAGTTGGCCCTCAGCAAGGTAGATTGATCTAACGCCTACAATGATGAACTTTGGCATGCTAGTGATTGTGAGGATGAGGAAGAACATTTATTTCTGCTTCTGTATAAGAGGTTGATTGCATGTATTTATTCATTTTTAAATCCTGGTATAGGACTGTGGGATAAGTACTGACTGCCAACTACAAGGAAGGCTGGTGGTTCAAACGCTCCAGTCACTCCTTAGAAACCCTATACAGGATCCATACGAGTCAGAATAGACTCAACAGAACTTAACTATTTATTTATTTATTTACTTAAATGTATCAGCTCTCAGCAAAACTAGATGGAACACAGAGTGTTGACTCTAGAAGAAGTCTTCTTTGTCTTTTTTCAACATCTAGACTTTTCTAAGGAGCCCTGGTAGCATAGTGGGTAAGGAGTTGGGTTACTTATTGCAATGTCAGAAGTTCAAATCTACCAGCCACTCCACAGGAGACAGATTAGGTTTTCTGTCCTTTTAAATATGATAGCTATGGAAACACTATGCAGGGTGTCTATGAGTTAGCACACAATCACCACTTCTTTCTTTTCTTCTTAATGACCTTTTTGCTTTTCAACCTAGACATTTTTTGGATTCTGGGACTTCCTAGAAGCAGGATTCCTGATGTGGTGCTGTATGATAAGTACTGGACTACTAACCACAGATAGGCACTTCAAACCCACTAGTAGCTCCTCAGAATCCCTATACATGACTGCTATGAGTTGGAACCTACTCTATGACAAGTAACAGCACAACAACAAGCATTTCTTCTATTAGTTATACTTACCATTTCTGGACTTATGAATGCATCTACTTCTGTGGTCACATGATATTTCCCTCCTGTGTCATTTTCTTTACATAAGACATCATTCAGAAGAAATTTAGTGTAGAATTCCTTGTGTGTTGCTGTAGCGGTTGTTGTTGTTAGTTGCCATCAAGTCAATACCGACCCATAGTGACATTATGCACAGCAGAACAAAACACGGCCTGATCCTGGGCCAACCTCACCACCGTTGCCATGCTTGAGTCCATCAATGCTGCCATTTGGCCAAACCATCTCTCTGGAGGGTCTTCCTCTTTTTCTCTGACCCTCCACCTTACCAAACATGATATGCTTCTCCAGCGACTGGTCCCTTCTGACAATATGTCTGAAGTATGAGAGACAAAGTCTGGCTATCTTGGCCTCCAAGAAGCACTCTGACTGCACATCTTCCAAAACGGATCTATTGATTCTTTTGGCAGTCCATGGCACTTTCAATATTCTCCTACAACACCATAACTCAAAAGCATCAATTCTTCTACAGTCTTCCTTATTCACTGTCTAGCTTTCACATGCATAGGAGGTTATTGAAACTACCATGGCTTGGGTCAGGCACACTGTTGTCCTCAAGCTGACATCTTTGCTCTTCAACACTTGAAAAAGATCTTGTGCAGCAGATTTGCCTAATGCAATACGTCATTGGATTTCTTGACTGCTGCTTCCTTGAGTGTTGATAGTTGATTCAAGAAGAATGAAGTCCTTGACAACTTCAATCATTTCCCTGTTGATAAGAATGTTGTTTATTGGTCCAGTGGTGAGGATTTTTGTTTTCATGACATTGGGATGTAATCCATACAAAAGGCTGTGCTCTTTGATCTACATCAGTAAAGGTTTTAAGTCCTCTTCACTTTCAGCAAGCAAGGTTGCGTCATCTGCATATCTCAAGTTGTTAATGAGTCTTCCTCCAATCCTGATGCCATGTTTTTCTTCATATAACTCAGCTTCTCAGACTATTTGTTCAGCATACAGTTTGGATAAGTATAGTGAAAGAATACAACCTTGTCGCACACCTTTCTTAATTTTAAAACATTCAGTGTTCCCATGTTCTGATGTTCTGTTCGAACAACTGCTTCTTGGTCCAGGTACAGATTCCTCATGAGAACAATTAAGTGTTCCGGAATACTCATACTTCACAATGCTGTCCATAGCATTATGAGCCACATAATCAAAAGCCTTTGCATAGTCAATAAAGCACAGGTAAACATATTTCTGATATTCTCTGCTTTCAGCCAAGATCCATCAGACATCAGCAATGATATACCTCGTTCCACGGCCTCTTCTGAATCCAGCTTGAACCTCTGGAAGTTCTCTGTCAATGTATGATTGTAGCCATTTCTGTATTACCTTTAACAAAACTTTACTCACTTGGGCTATCAAAGAGATTGTCCGATGATTTCCGTATTCTGTTGGGTCACCTCTCTTTGGAATGGGCACAATTATGGATCTCTTCCAATCAGTCAGCCTGATCATTGTCTTCCAAATTTCTTGGCAGAGATGAGCAAGTGTTTCCTGTGCCGCCTCACTTTCTTGAAAAGATTTCAATTTTTATTCCATCAATTCCTGGTGCCCTATTCTTTGCCAATTCCTTCAATGCACCTTGGACTTCCTCCTTCAGTATAATTGGCCCTTGATCATGTGCTACCTCTTGAAACAGTTGAACATGAACCATTTCCTTTTAATACAGTGACTCTGTGTATTCCTTCAGTTTTCTCTTGATGTTTTCTGTATCTTTCAATACATTGCCCAGTGAATCTTTCAATAACAATAGTTGAGGCTTGAATTTTTTTCTTCAGTTTCCCCAGGTTAAGAAATGCTGAATGTGTTCTTTCTTTTTGGTTTTATGATTCCAGATCTTTGCACATTTTGTTGTAATATTTGGCTTTATCTTCTCAAGGGGACACAATTCAATCCATACCAGTTTTCAAATAAGAAATCATTACGTTCATATGGCATTTCTAGTAAATTCTACCAAACATTTAAAACAAAAACAAATAGCAATTCTTGACAATCTCTTGCAGAAAACAGAAGAACCAACACTTTATAACACATCATATGAGGCCAACATTACCCAAGTACAAAAAAACAGATAAATACTTTACAACAAAGGAAAACTACAGATTGGTAAAAAAAAAAAAAAACAAAAAAAAACAAAACAAAGAAACAAACACACACACACAAAAACTAGATGGAACATTAGAAGGTAGTCTGTGCTTATAACATGAGATTTTGGTAGTTTGGTTCATCTTCATCAAAACTAAGAAGTAATTCAATATAGGTAGGAACTCAACAAGAAAGACTGACACAGTGGCTACAACAATTAGCTCAAACAAATCAATGATTGTGAGAATGGTACAGGACTGGGCAATATTTTGTTCTGTTGTACATAGGGTCTTTAAAAGTCAGAATCAGCTCAATGGCACCTAAAAAACAACAGGACCACTAACTAATGGTTTGGAGGAAATTCTCTACACTCTTGGGAGCTTGGGTAAACAATGAGTTCCATGATGGCCTGTGATTCATCTGGCACTCAATGTGATATAAGAAAGGGGCTGAGACTCGTACCAAGGGACACTGCGTCAATCCTATTTATAGGCATTGTCCTACTCACCACTGAAATTTAACTTCTGTAGCAGCTGTTTAAACATCATCAGCATGTAATGCTAGAGTTTAGAATAGTAAGTAAATGGTAAAGTTTCCAATTATGACCACAGGGAACACTCAGGAAGTTGAGAAACAGGAGTTCTCAGAGTTTATTCATCTAGGGCCCACACTGAGCAGTGTAATATAAGAACCCTAGTTAGCCACCGAAATGCCATTTCTTAATTTTAAAACAATCTCTTGAAAGTTGCCATTTAAAATCTTATGAAGAAATTTGTAGATATACAGACTATAGAATAATAGTGCATTGATTAAGGTTGTATGTATGTCAACTTGGCTAGACCATGATTCTCGGTGATTTGACACGTGTAAAATGCTGCATTCATCTTCCATGATGTGATCAGATATGATCAGTCAATCAGTTGTAAAAGAAGTTTCCTCAGGCATGTGGCAGCCATTATGTGTATAGACATTGTTAAGTGTCATGGAGTCGGTTCCAATGCATAGCAATCCTGTTCATGGTTTATGAGGAGCAGCTCATGGGTTCACACTCCAGTGCTTATCCTACAGTGCCATACACAGGAATCAGACTGACTACATCTGTGTGAAAAGACATTGGAGGAGTTCAATATTACCAACTAAAACAAGGGCAGGGACAGATTGTGGGAACAGACCATCAGCTACTCATATGTTAGAAGCTTAAGAAAATTAAAACAAGTTCATGAGATCCAAAATATGACCTTGAATATGTTGTTGTTAAATGACATTGAGTTGTTTCCAACACAAGTTGATCCTGTAGAAGTTTTCTGAGGATTGGCTGTTGTATTTAAACTGTCAATGTTGTGGTTAGCAATCCATTGCATATCCTACAGTGCCACAGCAGCACCTTGGCTATACTTTACCTGAATTTGGAGGCCATCTCAAGAACAGAGTTAATACACGAAACACTAATGCCAGAAGACTAGAAGAGCTGTGGGATGACATAAAGAAGATCATACAGGAAGAAAGCAACAGGTGATTTGAAACATAGGGGGGAAAAAAGACAAATATAGATATCAGAGGATATCTGTGTAAGGGTATTTACCTTTGCCAAAAGCACATTTATTAATGTGATGGAGCATATTGTTGTTGTTGTCAAGTGCCACTGAGTCAGTTGTGACTCATAGCGATCCAATGCACAACAGAATGAAATACTCTCCGATCCTGTGCCACCCTCACAACTGTTGTTATCCTTGAGCCCCTTGCTGCTGCCACTGTGACAATCCATCTCATTGGTGAAGGATGTCTTGTTTTTGCTGACCCTCCACTTTCCATGTATGATGCTCTGCTCCTGATAATATATCCAAAGTAAGGGAGATGAAGTCTCACCATCCTGACTTCTAAAGAACATTCTGGCTATGCTTCTTTGAACACAGATTTGTTTCTTCTTCTGGTAGTCTATTGTACTTTAAATATTCTTCTCCAACACCATAACTCAAATGCATCAGTTCTTCTAGATCTTTTTTTTATTCATTGTCCAACTTTTACATGCATATGAAATGACTGACAATACCATGGCTAAAGCCAGGAGCACCTTAGTCCTCAAACTGATGTTGTTGCTCCTGAATGCTTTAAAGTGGTCTTGTGCCTCAGATTTGCCTAATGCAATACATCGTTTGATTTCTTGACTGCTGCTTCCATGAGTGTTGATTGTGGATCGAAGCAAAATGAAGTCTTTAACAACTTCAATCTTTTTTCTATTTATCATGTTATTTATTGGTTCGGTAGTGATAATTTTTGTTTTCTTTATAGGAGGTGTAACAACGTATGTCATAGATTGTTAGTAAGTCTTTCTCCAATTCTGATGCCAAGTTCTTCTTCATATAATACAACTTCTTGAATTATTTGCTCAGCATACAAATTGAATGAATATGGTATAAGAATTCATCACTGGTGTATATCTTTCCTGATTTTAAATCATTCAGTTTCCCCTGTTCTGCTTCAATGGCCTCCTCTTGGTCTATATACAGGCTCTTTATGAGCACAATTAAGAGTTCTAGAGTATCCATTCTTTGCAATTTTATTCATAGCTTGTTATAATCCACACATAGAAGAAAGCCTTTGCATGTTATATAAAGCAGGTAAAAAAATTTTCTTGTATTCTCTGCTTTCAGGCAAGATCCATCTAATATCAGCAATAATATCCGTCACTCCAAATCCTCATCTGAATCTGGTTTTGAATATATCGGGAAGTTCCCTGTCAATGTGCTGTTATGCTGTTTTTTTAATTATCTTTAACCAGACCTTGCTTGCATGTGATATTAATGATATTTTCTGCATTCCATTGGGTCACTTCTCTATGGAATGGGAACAAATATGTATCTTTTCCAATAAAGTGGCCAGGTCTTCCATAATTTTTGATGTAGATGAGTGGTGGCGCATACTAGGAGAAAAATCATGAGAATTTCTTAAACATTACCAAACACCCTGAGGCAATGAGTTGATGGATCTCTGTGCTCTGGACCAGAGTCTCATGGCACACCGTTGCCATTTGGTATAACATAGTCCCAAAGTCAGTGTTTTCCATCCAATTTTGGTGGATAGGTACTGGATCCTAAGAGCTCATGATCAGCAATCTAAGGTGCAACTATTGGTCTATCCATGCGTAAAGGAAAGAAGATACTTGAAATCAATTAGTTCCCTAGACTAATGGAGCATGTGAACATCTGTCTCCATGATTTTGAAATTAGAAGTGCTAGATGGTGCCTAGCTACCACAACCCACTGTTCTTAAAAGTTCTCGTTAGAAGATCCCATATAGAGTGGGAAATGATTTGGAACAAAAATAAAAATCATGAAAATGGTGGGAATTATTGATCAGAAAGAGAGTGGAGGAACCCAAGATTATTCCATAGGCCACTTTTCAGGTCTGGAATGAAACTCACACTTGTAGCCTTATTTTCAGCAAAGCATAGATAAGTCTATGTAAGATATGTTAGTATCTTACATAGTATGCTCACCATGGAATATTTGACCATTCAAGATCAAAAGGATAAAGTTCAGAAGGGTTGGGAAGGAGGTTTGGATGGAAATAAAAACCACATGGAGGAACTGGGGTAACTGTGGTTATATAGAGGGAATTTCAATCAATGAGATGAAACAAGGTGTATGATTTGTTGAATACAAGCATGGTGATCTGCTCTGTAAAGCTTCACTCAATTCACAATAAAAAGTTAAAAAAAAAAAAAAAAGAAGAAGAAGAAAGAAGAAATGTTGATCTTTTCATTATGGAAGCAGTACAATGTAATCAACCTTTTGCCGGTTGCTGGTTGATCTCTTCAAGAAATGGTCGCATATCTCCAACTCAGTGTTGGTTTCTGCTGCTGGTGGGGTGGACATTCAGCAGTGACTGTAGCCATGTCAGCATTATTGAGTGTAAGCCCATGCTGTTGGAACCATGCATAACTTCTATCTTTGCCACGATGGCTACTTTGTTCATGAGTCCATTAGACATGGACAGGAATGACTGGAAAAAGAGGATGATTAGTTTCCAAAGAACATGTCACTATTCACTTGATTGTCAAAATCCTTTTCTGCCTTTGGTGAGTATTCATGTGAGATAGAAATATCTTCACATTCTTGGACCATTCAGAGATGTCCATCAACATATCTCTTCCCCATATGTCCTTGTCACCAATTTTGTTGTTGTTGTTGTTAGGTGCCATGGAGTAGGTACTGACTCATAGTAGTGACCTTATGCACAACAGAATAAAACGCTGCCCAGTCCTGAGCTAATGCCACAATGTTTGCCACGCTTGAGCCCATTGATGTTGTCACTTTGCCAATCCATCTCACTAGGGTCTTCCTCTTTTACTCTGACCCTCCACCTTACAAAACATGATATCCCTCTCCAGTGACTGGTACCTTTTGATAATATGTTTGAAGTATGAGAGATGAAGTCTGGCCATCCTGGCCTCCAAGAAGCATTTTGGCTGTACTTCTTCCAACACAGATCTATTGGTTCTTTTGGCAACCCATGGTACTTTCAATGTTTTTCTCCAACACCAGAAATCAATTCTTCTACAGTCTTCCTTATTCACTGTCCAGCTTTCACATGCATATGAGGTTATTGAAAATACCATGGCTTGTGTCAGGTGTACCTTAGTCATCAAGCTGACATCTTTGCTCTTCAACAATTTTAAAAGGTTTTGTGCAGTAGATTTGCCTAATGCAATTTGTCATTTGATTTCTTGACTGCTGCTTCCATGAGTGTTGATAGTTGATCCCAGAAGAATAAAGTCCTTAACAACATCAATCTTTTCTCCGTTGATAAGAGCGTTGTTTGTTGGTCCAGTAGTGAGGATTTTTGTTTTCTTTACCTTGAAATACAATACATACCGAAGGCTGTGCTCTTTGATCTTCATCAGTAAATATAAGTCCTCTTCACTTTTAGCAAGCAAAGTTGTATCATTCGCATACCAAAGGTTGTTAATGAGTCTTCCTCCAATCCTGATGTCATGTTTTTCTTCATATAACCCATCTTCTCAGATTATTTGCTCAGCATACAGGTTGAATAGTATGGTGAAAGAATGCAACCCTGTTACACACCTTTCTTAATTTTAAACCATTCAGTGTTCCTATGTTCTGTTCAAATAACTGCCTCTTAATCTACATACAGATTCCTCGTGAGCACAATTAAGTACCAATTATTCATTCATATTTCATGCAAGTCCTTGATCATCCAGTGAAATCATTGGCCACAGCCTATGAATTAGTATACAGTTGCACATCTGATCATTTCTTGTTCCAAGCAAAATGAACAATCAGGTGCACTACTCAAAGTTCTGCCCATTGTGAGACTTTCTCTTCACCACCGTCCTTCAGTGAAGTTCCAGAAAGAGGCCAGAGTGTTGCTGCTGTCCACTTTCAAGTGGTTTATGCATATTATGCAGACCCATGCATGTGTTTTCTCTTCCTCAATCAACTGATCTTAATAAACTCCCCCATGAGACTGTAGTCAAAGATGGGAGAAGAAAGGTAGTGTGAAAGGAGTAGAGACCATGATCATTTAGGCCACTTCTTCATGCAACTTACTTGCGTCTTCAGGTCCTACTTGAGTCTAATCTCATATAAACTACTTAATATGAAAATGGTGTTCTGCCATGCACTTCCAACTATATGACTTTGTGTGTCAGACAACACCCAGTTCATAAAGGGTAGCTCAAGTCCCATGGTGACTCTATGGTCCATGGTTATGCATTTAAAATCTACTAGGTCCTGGTGTGGTGCTGTAGGTTAATATTCCAGACTACAAAGTCATTTGAACCACAAGGTAGGTGGTTCAAGCTCACCAGCTGCTCCTCGAAAATCATATACAGAGTTGTTCTGGGTCAGAATTGACTTGACGACACCACAATAGATTCTAAATGTTTGGTAAAGGAGCTCTGGTAATGTAGTGGTTACAAGTTGGGCTGGTAACCTCAAGGTCAGCAGTTAGAAACTACCAGCTGTTCTGTGAAAGCAAGATGAAGCTTTCTGCTCCTGTAAAGACTTACAGCCTCAGAAACGCTGTTCAGGGTCGCTATGAGTCAGAACCAACTGCACAGCACACCACCACCACCAAGGCCCAGTAACAAGCCAAAAGCTGTTTCTCAAAAGGAAAGTAGTTATTTACAGAGAACAGCAAGGTTTTGCTCCAAAATTCCAAGGGCCTGTGCTTTGATTCACCAATAGGGGCCTGCCAAAGACTCTAAGCTGCATCTCTGTTTACCACAGACATTTCATGCACCACTGGGTCAGCTGGATCATATGGCCCAAATGGCACAGTGGCTTGCATGGTAGCCTGAACCTATTGCAGAGCCTTTGCTTGTTATGGGACCCACTCAAAACTAGTAGCTTTTCAAATCACTAGATAAATACACAAAATTTGCCATTGAAAATCTTATGAATTACAGCAAACATTATCTGACATATTTTCTTTGGATATATCTGAATTAAGTATTTGTTGCCTCCAAAATCTAAAGACCATGATCATTTAGGCCACTTCAGGCATTGTTCATCTCTCTCGGTTGTGAGAGGGGTCAGATGCAATAACTTATCTTTCATTTTAGTAGATCTATCTCAACATGCCCCACATAACTGAATCCCTAGAAATTTATCTGAGGTAAAAAGCACTTGAATTTTTGCCAGGTTAATTTCCCAACTCTAGCATGCAGATATTTTACCAATAAGTAAGTCTAAAGTTAGAGTAATGGATACTTTTTCCTTAGTAGGTCCAATCATAATGTCATCAATGTAAAGGATCAGTATGATGTCTTGTGTGAGTGAAAGGCTATCAAGGTCTTAGAAGACTAAACTATAGTCCTTGAAGACATAGTGCTGGAGAGTCAACGCACCATTGAGGTAGGACAGAAATGTATATGTTGGCCTTGACAGTGAAGTCAAAGTGCTTCTGGTAAGCCTTCAAAATTGTAATTAAGAAAAAATGCATTGGTCAGACCAATAGCTACATACCAGGTACCAGACAATGGTATTGCTCAAGCAATAAAACAACATCTGGAACAGCAACACCAACTGGAGTTGTCACCTTGTTGAGTTTACAATAGTCCATTGTCATTCTACAAGATCCATCTATGTTTTGTACAGACCAGATAGGTCAGTTAAATGTAGTTGTGGAATCACTCCCCTGCATCCTTCATGTCCTTGATTGTGGTACTAATCACTGTAATACCTCCAGGAAAGTGGTATTGTGTTTGATTTACTACTTTCCTAGGTAAAGTCTGTTTTAATGGCTTCCAATTGGCTTTTCCTACCATAACCCTTACTCCACATTTCAGGAATCCATTGTGGGGGTTCTACAAGTTGCTGAGTACATCTATTCCTATTGTGCATCCTAGAACTGGGAAAATCATTACAGGATGAGTTCAGGGACCCACTGGACCCACTATGAGACAGATTTCAAGTCAGACTCCATTAATAATTTGATCTACATATGGCCCCACTCTGGTAGGCTACAGTGACATTTTGGGTCTTCTGGGATTAGTTAAATTCAAAGCCAATGCCCAGAGTTCCCTTAAAAGTTTGATTATTTCCTTATCTTTAATGAACAGTCTCTCTCTTAAAACTCCCTACATCCCTTTGGGGAAGGCTAAGAAAAAGACTAACAGTATAAACTTCTGGTAGTGTAATGGGGTCCTTCCTCTAGGATACCCTGCCTCTCCTTCATTCAATGGGTTGTAGGTCTGTAAATTGGTTCAAGTTTGGAAATTGATGTAAGGAACATGGCTTTCTATGTTGGCAATTCAAATTGTCTTGTTGGTACAGAGCAAGAAAATATTTAGTAAGTTTCTCATATATATCACTCCTAGGGACAATATGCCTAAGTAGTCAACATCATAAGTCCACACAATTCAGACTATTCTAATTACTACTTTGATTCTGTTGTCGATTACAGTAACCATGCCCACCTTGTCTTTGTCAATTAACTACTATCACTTGGTCCCTACCAACATGGGGTCCAATCAGTCCCATCATAGTTGGGAGTCTTGATTCTAGTGCAGTTGCTACAGTCAAATATGGCTTACATAAAGTAGAAATCACAGCAGTCTTCAAGGAAGCTGGGGCTCCATTCACAGATTTGTTCCTCACTGTTGTGGTAAAAGTTTTTCCCTGGGTACTCCATGTGTGGGCTTAGGGTCTATCTTGATTAATCCACTCTAACATGCTAATTTCCTGAAACCTTTGGATTCCTTCCTTTACAGACTATCAAAGGAATTCTGATGCTATAGTGTTTATGAGTTGAGGTAAACTCATGGTCAGCAGTTTGAAACTACCAGTAGTTCTGTAGGAGAAAAATGAGGCTTTCTAGTCCCATAAAGATTAACAGCCTGGGAAACACTATACAGGGTTGCTATGAGTCAGAACCACCACCAGCTCCACTACAGAATACCAAGGTAGTTCAGACACTTCAATTTGATGCAGGTCATTATGGAATCCATGCTTCAGTGAATTGACCAAATAAACTATTAGATCCTGTCTTAACCTCACAAGCTGTTGTCGTTGTTAAATACAGTGAAATCGGTTCCAACTAATAGTGACCCTGCACATGGTTTTTGAGGCTATAAACCTTTACAGGAGCAGAAAGCCTCATCTTTCTCCTGTGGAACTGCTGGTAGTTTCCAATTGCCAGCCTTGAGGCTAGCAGCCTGATTCATAATGACTATGCTGAGTGGGTCCATGTCCATAAAATCAGATTGATTCAAACTTATGTTCCTTGCACCATTATTCCACACCCTTAGTAGCCATCACCACACATATGCTCCAGATTTCCCTTGTTCATATTAGAAAAATTTAGCAGTTCTTTTGGAGTGTAGTGTACTTCCTGGGTTACAATTTGTACTTACCTTTTGGGGTTCTCTGGAACTTAAGTCTAGTTATAGGTCTAGGAGCAATAACTGGTGAAGCTGTTTCCTAGGAACAATCAGCAATGTCATTCAAGACATCTGCCGTAGGCAATGCCCAGACAAAGCCTCCCTCAGGCATCATGTCAGCTGAATAGGTTAATCTTATTGAGTGTGGGCAGAACAGAAAATAGTTTTACTAATAATGGACCAGCGGATGAACATAGACTAATCTCTTCATATGGGATGGGAGGTACTGTTGGCAAGAATAGTTTGATAGAATTTATGGACTTAGTGTCCCCAGTTTACTGATTCTCTGATCATATATATGTCCCTATCACAAGTTTCAGGATGCCATTTACTATTCACAATCAGTGCCCTCACTTTAACATCAGACACCATTTGAGGTGGGAATTCAGTTGGCATTTAATTCAGACACTCTTATAAGACTCAGTTTGGTTTTCTGCAATATCAACTCTGTTACTGTAAGAAATAAGACATTCTTTCAGGGCACAAATAGACATTTTGATACATTTTATACATTTCTTGAGCTGTAACTCCAATGCTTTGAGTTGATACCTTTCTTTTACCACTTGGTCTATTGTCAATAGAACTAACCAACCAGCTTCCCTATACTTCTCATCTTTATAAAATCTCAGAAAAGTGTCAAACACATGATCATCCAGAGTGTCACTTGTCACCAATACTTGATCTAGAGTTGGTGATATTTTGTGTACTTATATTGCCACCTCAAGCTATGGGTTAGCAGCACCCTCTTTACTAATAGTAGTATAATTATCAATCCCATTAAAACTAGTCAAACTTGCTCTTCCAGTTTGGTGGCAGCAGAGCAGAGTAAGGTAGGACAGGGTCCATGGGGGAGTGGCTGAAAACCCAGAGAACATTGCTCTCATGGAAAATCACCAGGGCTCTGGATCTGGATGCCTTCAGACAGGTGGATGCACACCCACAAATAAGTCCAGCATTGAGACCACAATTTTCCCACAGCACAGAGAGAAAGTGCCCCATTGGTCCAAGGGCAAATTCTTTGGCTGCTGCTTTTGACTGTGGGTCCCAGCCCTAAAGTTAAATTGTGTGGGACTCTTTACTCTTGCCTATGCAGCAAGAAAAAAAGCAGGTTTGCCTTGTCAGACAAACCATATGAACAAGCTGTAAAACCACAACATAAAAAGACACAACTATTTCAAGAATTGCGCTGTGCACATGCAGATACCTAACTGACTTTCAGAGACAAAAATAGTAAACAATCTTTCTCCCATTAACTTCTCAATATCTATCTGCATACCTCTATGGTGGTGACTAGAGGAGGGGCCTGATTGACCAGACACCCCCAACCACTACTGGAGGCTTCTATGGTGCACACACACTCCCTGTGTAGCAAGGCTACTGGCCAGTCAGCCAGTTTTATTTTTGTTTCAAAGTGGTGGTTTTTGTCTCTGCTTTTTTATTGTTTCTGCTTTTGGGCCTTTTGATCATACATTTCTCCTGGAGGTGGGAAATTTTTCTCCCTATGTTACCAAAGAAGAGTCAGCAATAGTGGCCATATACCCAAAGTTACAAGTATACCCCATAATATTCCACCATTGAGACAAGAGCCAATAACAGCTGCTCTGGTAGTGTAGTGGTTATGAATCAGGCTGTGATCTGCAAGGTCAGCAGTTCAAAATGACCAGTTGTTCTGTGGGCGAAAGATAAGGCTTTCTGCCCCCGTACAGATTTACAGCCTCAGAAACCCTGTACAGTGTTGCTATGAGTCGGAACCAACTCCACGGCATATAACAACAACATTACATGTGAAAAGGAAAGGCTATCTCTGATCATATACACCAGGAGACACCCAGTAAGCTTAATAACACAGCAACAGACATCCATTTAAGCATTAAAAATTCATGTAACACTGGAAATGCCAAATGAAAAACAACAAAAGATATCAAAACATGTCCAAAAACAGAAAAGAGGAGCTGAGACAAATGAGCTGGAGAAAGACAAAGGATTTCCAGAATAGAAAGAGCAGGTTTTGGATTTGCCTGAGATGGAATTCAGAAAAATGATATTGAAACTAATTCAAATACTCTGAAAAGGGATGGAGGAAAACAAGGAAGAAGTCAGGAAAATACTACAAGAGCAACCAAACAAGATTGATACTGCATTGGAAACAATTCAAAACCAGCAAAAAGAGGTCAGGTGATTAATAATAAAAGATCAGAAATGGACAATACACTGAAAGGGGAAAGGAGCAGAACTGAAGAGATGGAAGCCAGAACCAGTGAGCTGGAAGACAAATCTCTCAATACTGCTAAGATAGAAGAGCAAGCAGAAAAATGGATAAAAAAAATCTGAAGAGAGTCTAAGATTCATGCTGCATAACATGAAGAGGAACAACTAAGAATTATTGGCATTCTAGAACAAGAAGAATCAGAGAAGTCCACAGAGGAGATAGTGGAAGAGCTACTGGCAGAAAATTTCCCTAACGTCTTGAAAAATTGAGAAGACAAACATTCAAGAAGCCGAACCTACCCCAGGAAGGATAACCCCAAAAGAAAATCACCAAGACATACAATAATAATCAAGCTCTCCAAAATCAAGACAAGGAAAGAATCTTAAAAGCAGCCAGGAAAAAGAGAAATGTTACATACAAAGGCAAGCAAATCAGATTAAGCTCCGACTATTCAGCACAAGCCATGCAGGCAGGAAGGCAATGGGGAGACATATACAAAATCTTAAAAGAAAAAAAAAACAAAACTGCCAACCAAGAATTGTCTATTCAGCAAAGCTGTCAATCAAATGTGATGGTGCAATCAAAACATTCCAGGATAAACAGAAGTTAAGAGATTTTTTCAAAGCCAATCCAGCATTTCAAAACATCCTAAAAGGAGTTCTTTGGATTGAAAACCAACAAAAACAGACAACAACCAGAGATTGACAGGCGTGGAACCCCAACTTGAAATTCAGGCGATGGATAGTAGACTCCAAAACAGAAGAAAATTACAATGAATTCAAAGGAGCTAGGAGGTCAAACAAAGATCAAAATAATAACAATGTCAAAGAAGGGAAAATTGTAGGAAAAGAGATCCAGGTGGTGAGGAGGTCAGGTAGAAGACAGAATACAATAGATTGTCTTAAATGGAGGGAAAAGTTAATTGACTATAAGGTAACCCCAAAGAAACTTAATACTTCACAACTTACAGTGAAAATGAACTTCCAAGCAGAACAAACAAGCATGAAAATGAGGAACTAACTGACAAGAAATAGCACAAAAAAACAAAATCTCAGTGCAAGAAGGCATGCAGAAAAAAGGAAGGAACAGCACTACCAAAAAATTAATATAATGGCAGCAATTAATTCATTTGTTTTTGTTGTTGTTGTTGTTATTGTTAGGGGTCATCGAGTCAGGACTGACCCATAGCAACTTTATGCACAGCAGACCATAACACTGCCCCATACTGGGTCAATCTCACTACTTTTGCCACACTTGAGTCCATCGATGCTGCCACTTGGCCAATCTATCTTGTTGGGAGACTTCCTCTTTTACTCTGACCCTCCACCTTACCAAACATGATAACCTTCTCCAGTGACTAGTCCCTCCTAACAATATGTCCGAAGTATGAGAGACAAAGTTTGGCCATCTTGGCTTCCAAAGAGCATTCTGGCTGCACTTCTTCAAAAACGGTTCTATTGGTTCTTTTGGCAGCCTGTGGCACTTTCAATATTCTCCTCCAACACCATAACTCAAAAGCATCAAATCTTCTACGGTCTTCCTTATTCACTGTCCAGCTTTCACATACATATGAGGTTATTGAAAATACCATGGCTTGGGGTCAGGCACATCTTAGTCCTCAAGCTGACATATTTGCTCTTCAACACTTTAAAAACATCTTAGGCAACAGATTTGCCTAAAGCAATACGTCATTTCATTTCTTGACTGCTGCTTCTGTGAGTGTTGATAGTTGATCCAAGAAAAATTAAGTCCTTGACCTATCGATACTTCCATTGAATGTCAATGGATTAAATGCACCAGTGAAGAGACAGACAGTGGCAGAATAGATAAGAAAACAAGACCCTTCAATATGCTGCATGCAAGAGAAACACCTTACACACAAAGACAAAAACACAGTAAAAGTTAAAGGATGGAAAAACATATAGTAAGCCAACTGCAACAATAAAAAAGCAGGATTAGCAATGCTAATCTCCAATAAAGTAAACTTTAAGACAATAATCAGCATAAGAGAAAAAGAAGAAAACTATCTCATGATCAAAGTATCAATTGAGCAAGATGACAAAACGATAATAAATATCTACGCTCCCAATGAAAGAGCTCCCACAGTAGAGTTGATAGTGATAATGTGAATGGAGTAAACCAGGTAGGAAAAAAGCCCACAGGACCTTCATTTGCTGATGGGCCACAATTCAAAATGAAGAGAAATTGCTGTAACCATCCATTGAAAATCGGAACATGGAATGTACAAAGTATGAATCTAAGAAAATTTGAAGTTGTCAAAAATGAAATGGAACACATAAACATTGTTTTCTTAGGCATTAGTGAACTGAAACAGACTGGTATTGGCCATTTTGAATCTGACAACCACGTGGTTTACTATGCCAGGAATGACAAATTGAAGAGGAATGGTGTTACATTCATCGTCAAAAAGAACATATCCAGATCAGCCATGAGGTACAATGCTGTCTGTGATAGGATAATATCCATGCACCTACAGGGAAGCCCAGTTAATACCACTATTATTCAAATTTGCACACCAAC
>NW_006408647.1:2104952-2112379 GCF_000296735.1 Chrysochloris asiatica
TGTTTTTTAAAAAAAAAGCTAAAGTGGATAAAGAGAAATACTTTTAACTGATGGTATATGGAGGGGATTATAATCAATGTAATGAAACAAGTTATATGAAGTGTTGAATGTGAAACTGATGATGTGCCCTGTAAACTTTCACTCAATCCACAATAAAAACTTTAAATTAAAAGAAAAAAAAAAATCTCCCAACAAAAAGAAGTCCAGGCCTAGAGGCTAGGAAATATAGAGGTAGATGTTTTTTGACAAAAGGAGGGAAGTGATTGATTTTGCATCCTGGGAGCGGTGTCCCTGAGACCATCAAGTGAGAAGAATGGACAGTGTGACGCTACCCAGAGAGGCAGTGACTCCAGGGATGGAGCCAGAGACGATGACATTGACAGATGAAGTGGCTGGGGACACTGGACTCAGGGAGAGAGAGAGTGTGCTGACAGCTGGGGGTTTGGTGGGCCTGTGTGGTGTATCCTTTGGTTATCTGATGATACATAGAGGGTATTATAATCATTGCAGTGAAATGAAATACGATAGGAAGAATGTAAAACTAATATTTTCCCATGTAAACCTACTAATTCACAAAAAAAACTTTAACATTCAATAAATCAATAAAACTAGTCAAACTTGGGAATAAATTTAGCAAACTCATCTTTATGATTTTGTTTGTCTAGAACTACTCTTGGTATCAAATATCTTAATCTGGGTTCTTTAGAGAAGCAAAACAAGTGAAGTTTACTTATATGTATTTTGTACATGTATATATTTGTTGTTGGTGGTGTTGTTAAATGCCATTTAGTTGGTTCCATAGCGACCCTGTATAAGGTTTCCAAGGAACAGCTGGTAATCTTGAACAAGTGACCTCGTAGTTCAAACTGACTTTTCACTCCAGCGCATTAGCCACAGCACTATACCAGGACTCCATATATTTATATAAAGAGACTCCTGGTGTGGCACTGTAGAATCAGCATTGGACTGTGAACTACAAGGTCGGCATTTCAAACTCACCAGCTCCTCCTCAGAAACCCTATACAGGGTTACTATGACTCAGAACCAACTTGATGGCACTTACAACAACAATGACAAATATGTATATATGGAGAGAGAGAGAGAGTTATGTCAGGGAAACGGCTCACATAGTTGTAGAGGTGGTCATTCTCAAGGTTGTCAGCTGGAGTTTTCTGAATCACATAGGTGCAGGGCTGGTGAATCAAGATTGGCATGTCAGTCAGTAGACAAGCAGGCAGTTCTGGAAGGTAAGAAGGCAGGTTGCTAATGACTCCCAGGATTGGCAGGTAATAGAGAAGGTCACTGACTCAAGTCCAAAGAAACTGAGGTCAGAGGATGAGTCAGATGTGAGACCCAAACTCAGTATAGAGCAATCTAACTTTGCTTGATTGTCCAATATGTTAGAAACAGGCCATAAACCTGAGGAAACTTCCTTTCCATTGATTGGCTGCTCATAGCAAACCTCATCATAAAATTGATTACGTTATATTAGATCTCATCATGGGAGAAAATTGCATTTCAACTACCAAATCATTGAGAATCTTGAACTAGTCAAGTTGACACAAACCCTGAACTATCATAGCCTTCAAAGACATGTTCAGAGGTTCAACATCATAAGCCATCAGAGATAAGCAAATCAAAACTACAGTGAGGCTGTGAGTTAAGCCCCACCATGTTCAATAGACTCCTGTGAACCTGGGTGGAGACCTGGCTGGCCAGCAGTGTGGAAAGACCTGGGGACTCTTGGGTCCAGAGTCAATGACATAGCCACAGAGGACTAGAGTGGAGAATGAAACATCCAGCTGAAAAGAAGAGAGGACATATGCACAAGAACACCCACACATGCAGATAATACCCACTTGACCTGGCTTCAGTGGCTGTATGATCAGAGCTTAACTAGAACAAGAAAAAGGAGGAGAAAAAGAGTAATCTGATACAATTTGATGAACTTGACCTACACCTATGGATGCAGCAGCATTAAAAAAAGGAAGAAATCTTTTGAGCGAGGATCATTCCCACCCTTTCAATACACAGGGTAGACAAGGATGGGCAACTTGGATATTGGCTACCCAAAATGGAGGGGGTGCTACAAAGGCAACAAATGACTGGCTTACAAGCTTTCAAGAGGGAGCCTAGTTCCAAATTGTGTGCAGAAAGATAGAATCTCCACTGAGTAGTATCCAATCTGTCTGGACGGGACTGATGAAAGAAGATGGGGATAACACTCATGTGGTACAATAGTGAATAATTGCTATCAGGACTGACTGTAATCGTTGAAAATGTAAAGGTAGACATTTTGTAGCTAAAGGAAGGAAGTGGTTGATTTTGCAGGCCAGGAGCGGAGGGCCCTGGGAACATCAATGGAGAAGAACAGAGTGTGGGACCCTAACCAGAGAAACAGTGACACCAGAGATGTAAGTGTTGACATGGAGAGATGGTGAGGCTGAGAACTCTAAACCCAGAAAGGGAGAGGGGCTGTGTGCTGACAACCAAGGGGCAGGCTTGCAGGATGTACCCTTTGGTTGGTTGATGATGCATGGAGGGGATTGTAACCATGGCAATGAAATGATATACGATAGGATGAATGTAAAGCTGGTGTTCTCCCATGTAAACTATCACATAATTCATAATAAAACAGTTTTAAAAAAAAAACAAAAAGAAACTTTTCTTTCTCCTGTGGAGCAAATGGTAGATTTGAACTACTGGCCTTGCTTCTGATCCAATATACTACCAGTGCTCCTTAATTTCATCATATTTATATTTTTTTTTTCCTTTTCAGTAAAGATGGAATTTTTCAATTTAATTCTAAATTGAAATAGTCTCGCATTTAAGCATTTTTGTTGATGCAGAAAACTTAATGTTGTCTATTCAGGGTAATGTAGTCAGTTCCAGAATAAATTTAAGATTGTTGTATATAAAAACTCAGTTAAAGTTATTTTGTTTTAGTCATTTCAAGAATGATGTCTGTCCTGTGGATATTTCTCTGTTGGTGTCTGTTGTTGTAAGTTATTATCTGTTCTCACGTTCTTTTCTTATCCACTTCATCCACATTCATAGCAAATAGACAGGAACCAGAGTTCTGGTGTGGCATTGTAGGATAGATGCAGGACTGCCAGATCGGTTTGAACCACAAGGTCAACAGTTCCAACTCACCAGTCGCTATACTGGGACAATGTAGGATACACACTAGACTACTAACTGCAAGGTCAGTGGTTCAAGCCCACCAGCTACTCCTTGTGAACCCTATTGTTGTTAACGTCTGTCAAGTTAATTCCAACCCATAACAACCCTGTGTAGGGTTTCTGAGGAGCAGCTGATGAGATTGAACCACTGACCCTGTGGTTCAAACCGACTTTGCAGTTCAGCTCATTAACCCACAATGCCACACCAGGTCACTATCAATAGGAACTGACTAGATGGCACTTAGTAACAACAACAAGGCCTCACAGAAGTCTTCATGGTGCAATCTGGCAGAGAAGAGGCATTCCTGATTGGAGAACCGCTGTGTTCTGAGTAGTCTTTTGAACCTGAATTGTACCCTACTCACTTCCCTAATAAAACCCACAATCATGAAAAAAATAACTACAATAAGATAGCATTTTACTTTCACTAGGATGGCTAAAGGAGCTCTGGTAGCATAAAGGATAGCACATTGGGCTGCTAACTTTGGTCAGTACCAGCCACTCCAAGGTAGAAAGATGACATTTTCTGTTCCTAAAAAGGTTCACAGCCATGGAAACCCTGCACAGCATGGCCATGTGTTGTATAGGTGGCCATTCTTATGCAGGAACAGACTCAATGTCACATAACCACTACTACCACCAGGATTGGTTGGTTGTTTCGTTATGTGCCATGGAGTCAGTTCCAACCCATAGTGACCCTGTACAGGCTTTCTGATAGCTAAGATAAAACAACAACAAAGACAGAAAATAAAATATGTTGGTGAGAATGTGGGGAAATTGGTACCTTTATCCTTTGCTATTAGGAATGCAAAATGGTACCACTATTGTGGAAAACAGTATGGCAGTTCCTCAAAACACTAAACATAGAATTACCATATTCTAGCAATTTGGATATGCTTCTAAATGTGTATTCAAAACACTTGAAAACAGAAATTCAGAGGCTTGTATACCAAGTTTCACTGTAGCAATGTTCACAATAGCCAAAAAGTAGAAATAGCCTAAATGGATGAAATAAACCTAAATAACCAATAAGAGATGCTGGATAAACAAAATGTGGTTCATATATATAGTGGAATTCTACTCAGCCAGTAGAAGAAATGAAGTCTTGCTACCTGCTACAATATGGATAAAGCTGGAAGATATTATGCTGAATGAAATAAATCAATCACACAAGGACAAATATGTATTATTATATAATCTCACTTGTGTAAAAACTTTTTTAAAAAGGCAAAAATATATTGAGAACAAAGTTAGCTATCAGAGGCAGGAGGGAAGGGGGAAAAGGATTAATGGAAATAGTAGTAAGGGTAGTGTTTCACAGTTTGTCACAGGACAATTGTCTAAATTAAAGTTCTTTCTTCTACTAAGAATAATGAAGCTTTGAATGCAGGATTTATTTGTAAAACTGGAAGTGTCTTGCAAGGGAGACAGCAGTAAATGACACATATAAAATGCCAAAAGAAAAGAACTGTCAGCCAAGAATACTATACTCAACAAAACCATCTTCCAAGAATAAGAACAAAATTAAGTTATTTCTACATAAACAAAAACTAAGAGAGTTCATAACTACTAAATCTGTTTTATAAGAAATGCCAAAGGCAGTTCTTTAGGTGGGAAAGAAAGGACACCAGACAGTAGTCCAAAGCTTCCCCCAGGGGCTGAATAAAGGATCTTCATTAAAGGGAAACTCATGGGTTAGTTCAAGGTATTTTTGCTTGTTAATTCTAGTTATGTCCTTCTGCTGTATAATTTTTAAATGAATAAATATTTTATTGAGCACATGATGTGTAAAAATATAATAGGTGATAACATAATTGGGAGAGCAGAGGATGAGTGCTATAGAAATACGTTTTATATGTTGCTGAAGTAAACAATCTATGATATATTTACTGATATGATATTGTGTCAATTTGACTGGGCCAAGATTCTCAGTGGTTTGGCAGTTAAAATGTAGTAATTCCCCAAGATGAGATCTAAAATAATATAATCACCTCCATAATGAGATCTGCTGTGAGTAGCAAGTCAACTGAAAGATAGTTTCTTTAGTGTGTGGCCTGTAATGTCTTTTATCTTACAAAGATAAAAGGAGAGAGAAGTAAACAGAGAAAGATGGACTACAAGAAAGAAGAGCTGGGAGTGGAGTGAAAGCATTGGACCTGGGGTCTCTACACTGTGAAACTCCTAGATCCAGAGAAAGATTAATGCCAAGACACATGGAGATTCCCAAGGAATGTTGAATCTATAGATGCTGAAAGGAGACAAGACCCTTTCTCCAGAACCAGTGCTCTGAATTTGGACTTCTATCCTCCTAAACTGTGAGAGAATAAATTTGTTTGTTCAAGTCATCTACTTGTGATATTTCTGTTATAAAAGCACTGGATAACTACAATGGAATTAGTTTAAAACAAGTTATTACAAACTTAACATGCTAAATAAAATCCTCATGATAACCACAAAGAAAATATGTAAAATAATGCACAAAATGAATGAGAAGAAAAGTTAAACTGGCGGAGCTTGTGTGAGCTGGCTGGGACAGTATTTCACAACAGGTTAAGATTGAGGGTTTCCAATAAGACCAGAACTTGAAATCATATTTGTACCCCTGTCATAGTGGTGATAACTTCTGTATCACCAAAGATGATTTGCAGAATCACATTGTGGCAATGTGTCCTAGCTGCTTTCTCATTATAAAAATGATATATGACTAAGATTAGTTTGTGTGTGGAGAAACAATCCCAGACCCTTCTACCAAAAAAGAATTTGTTAAACTCTGAAGTAGGCTTTTGGAATCCAAATCTTGAGCAGCTGGGAATGAGCCAAGATAGTAAAACCAAATGCAAACGTACAGGCCTATTCATGTGAGCAATGTGTTTGTGGCTTGCTGTTCCATTAGATTGTAGATTTTTCTATCGACAATCGTTAGTCTTCAATTAAAGAAGCTAGTTATGATGTGACCTGCCTGATTTTCATGCTTACAACTTTGAATCAAAAGAGTTCTTATTTTTCTATCTAAATTTTTAAGAAAAATCATTTCAAATCAGTGTTTGTTTTCCCTCAGTTTTATCATTTTTATATCTTAAACCAAATGGCTCCAATATCTGATAACAGTAGCATCTATCTCAAAGTCATTAATATCCTTTAACAAACAAACAAACAAAAATATTGCATTTTGGCTTGATAATTAAGAATATTAAAGTTAACCCTTCCTTTGAAATTTGAAATTGCCTTTGTTGTCCTAAACTAAAGAATATTCGTAATCTTACAGGCAGGCCTGCACTTCCAGTTCCCACATCAAGCTACCTAAATATTCATGTTCTGTTTTAATGAAAATGTTCATGTTCTGTTAAGCATGCATGGTTTTTACACTTTATTTGTAGAGGATCTGGCTTGGTATTACCCAAACTCACTTCAGTCCAATCAATTCCAACTAATAATAACCCTATAGAACATAATACATTCATTATTAGTTGGAATTGGACTGGTATTGAAATGTATTGGTATTGACCGTTTTGAATCTGACAACCAAATGGTTTCTATGTCAGGAATGACAAATTAAAGAGGAATGCTGTTGCATTCATTGTCAGAAAAAACATATCCAGATCAGTTGTGATGTATAATGCTGCCTGTGATAGGATAATATCCATGCACCTACAGGGAAGCTCAGTTAATACCACAATTACTGAAATTTATGCACCAACCACTAAAGCCAGTGAGGAAGAAATAGAAGAATTTTACCAACTTCTTCAATCTGAAATTGATCTAACATGCAATCAACATGTATTGATAATTACTGGTGATTGGAATGCAAAGGTTGGGAGCAAAAAGGAAGTATCAGTAGTTGGAAAATATGGCCTTGGTGATAGAAATGATGCTGGAGTTCGCATGACAGAATTCTGCAAAATCAATGATTTGTTTATTTCAAATACCTTCTTTAGGTAGCATAAGAGATGACTGTACACATGGACCTCACCAGATGGACTATAGAGAAATCAAATTGACTACATTTGCAGAAAGAGACAATGGAAAAGCTCCATATCATCAGTCAAAACAAGGCCAATGGCAGACTGTGGAATAGACCATCAATTGCTCATGTGCATATTCAAACTGAAGCTGAAGAAAGAAAAAAAAAAAAGTCCACAAGAGCCAAAATATGAGCTTGAATATATCCCACCTGAATTTAGAGATCATCTGAAGAACAGATTTGATACATTAAACACTAAAGACTGAAGACCAGCAGAGTTGTGG
>NW_006408647.1:2112479-2113342 GCF_000296735.1 Chrysochloris asiatica
TATTTGTGCCCATTCCAAAGAGAGGTGACCCAACAGAATGCTGAAAGCATCGGACAATCTCTTTGATATCCTATGTGAGTAAAGTTTTGCTAAAGGTAATACAGAAATGGCTACAATCATACATTGAGAGAGAACTTCCAGAGGTTCAAGCTGGAGTCAGAAGGGGTTGTAGAAAAAAGAATATCATTGCTGATGCCTGATGGATCTTGGCTGAAAGCAGAGAATATCAGAAATATGTTTACCTGCGCTTTATTGACTATGCAAAAGCTATCGATTGTGTGGATCATCACAAGCTATGGACAACATTGCAAAGTATGAGTATTCCATAACACTTAATTGTGCTCATGAGGAATCTGTACCTGGATCAAGGAGCAGTTGTTCTAACAGAACATGGGAACTCTGAATGGTTTAAAATTAAGAAATGTGTGTAACAAGGTTGTATTCTTTCACCAAACTTAACCAATTTGTATGTTAAGCAAATGATCTGAGAAGCTGAGTTATATGAAGAAAAACATGGCATCAGGATTGAAGGAAGACTCATTAACAACCTGCGATATGCAGATGATGCAACCTTGCTTGCGGAAAGTGAAGAAGACTTAAAATATTTACTGATGCAGATCAGAGCACAGCCTTTAGTATGGATTTCATCTCAATGTAAAGAAAACAAAAATCCTCACCACTGGACCAATAAACAACATTCTTATCAACAGGGAAAAGATTGAAATTGTCAAGGACTTCATTCTTCTGGGATCAACTATCAACACTCACGGAAGCAGCAGTCAAGAGATCAAATGATGTATTGCTTTAGGCAAATCTGCTGCACAAGACCTTTTTAAAGTGTTGAAGAGCAAAGATGTCAGCTT
>NW_006408647.1:2113637-2122892 GCF_000296735.1 Chrysochloris asiatica
GGCTGAAAGCAGAGAATATCAGAAAGATGTATACCTGTGCTTTACTGACTATGCAAAGATTTTCGATTGTGTAGATCATAGCAAGATATGGACAACATTGTAAAGTATGAGTATTCCAGAACACTTCATTGTGCTCATGAGGAAACTGTACATGAACCAAGAGGCAGTTAGTTGTTTGAACAGAACACGGGAACACTGAATGGTTTAAAATTAAGAAAGGTGTGCAATAGGGTTGTATTCTTTCACCACATTTATTCAACCTGTATGCTGAGCAAATAATCTGATAAGCTGGGTTCCATGAAGGAAAACATGGCATCAGGACTGGAAGAAGACTCATTAGCTAACTGTGATATGCATATGATACAACCTTGCTTGCTGAAAGTGAAGAGGACTTAAAATATTTACTGATGAAGATCAAAGACCACAGCCTTTGGTGTGGATTACAGCTCAATGTCAAGAAAACAAATATCCTCACCACTGGACCAATAAACAACATTTTTATCAATGGAGAGAAGATTGAAGTTGTCAAGGACTTCATTCTCTTGGATCAATTATCAACACTCACGGAAGTAGCAGTCAAGAAATCAAACAACGTATTGCATTAGACAAATCTGTTGCACAAAACCTTTTTAAAGTATTGAAGAACAAAGATATCAGCTTGAGCACTAAGGTGCGCCTGATCCAAGCCATAGTATTTTCAATAAACTCATATACATGCAAAAGCTGGACAGTAAATAAGGAAGATGATAGAAGAATTGATGCATTTGAGTTATTGTGTTGGAGGAGAATATTGAAAGTGCCATGGGCTGCCTGCCAAAATAACCAACAGATCCATTTTGGAAGAAGTGCAGCCAGAGTACTCCTTGGAGGCCAGGATGGCCAAACTTCGTCTCTCATACTTCGGGCATATTGTCAGGAGGGACATGTCACTGGAAAAGGATATCATGTTTGATAAGGTGGAGGGTCAAAGAAAAAGAGGAAGACCCCCAATGAGATGGTTTGACCAAGTGGCAGCATCGATGGACTCAAGCATGGCAATAATGGTGAGGTTGGCCCTGGATCAGACAGTGTTTTGTTATGCTATGCATAGGGTTGCTATGAGTCAGTACAGACTCGATGGCACCTAAGAACAAGAACATAATAAAAA
The DNA here is from genome assembly GCF_000296735.1 of Chrysochloris asiatica. NCBI lineage: Eukaryota > Metazoa > Chordata > Mammalia > Afrosoricida > Chrysochloridae > Chrysochloris > Chrysochloris asiatica. Next base: position 2,114,785 of record NW_006408647.1, read on the forward strand.
TCCGTCAGAGGGTTTCAGTGGGTTTTAAATATTTACAGATGCAGATTGCCTCATCTTTCTCCCAAGGAGTAGCTGGTAGGTTCAAAATGTCAAACTTTCAGTTAGCAGCTAAGCACTTGAAGCACTGCATCACATCACCAGGCTTCCTACTAAAAAGAGAATATAGTGGGCTTATTATGATTTCTCCAGAGCTAAAATTTAGATGAATAAGAAAAAAAAGCATAAAAGTGAAAATATGGAAAAATAGCAAGTAATTTTGTCAATGTCCACTTAACAAGGAATGCATCTTTTATCCTTGATATTAATTGCAGTCCCCATAATATAATAACATTCATCCCACTTTTCTGTGTTTATCACTTCCATTCTTCCTTCTTTCCTTTCCCTTCCTGTCTTTTGAGATTTATTCCTAGACAGATGCTGCCCTTTTTATCTTGCATGGTTGGTTATTCTAAGAAGTGCATATATCTCCCTGAATCACCTTAGAGTCCTGTCTATCGTTTGGCTGAAAGTTGAGTCATGGCGTGAGTTCAGTTCCAGATCTGAAAGGTGACTGAGGGCTTGAGTTTTGGGGGTCTCACCAGTCTCTATCCAAGCCTGTCCTTTTTATGATTTTGAAATTTGCTATACATTTTTTTCACCACTCTATTCAAGATATCCTATTGTGATAACTTTCAGAGAGGTCAACAGTGGTAACAGGATAATATGCAGTTCTTCTGGTCAAAAGAAGAGGAAAGGAATACACAGTCACTGTACCAAAATGAATTGGTAGAATTTAACCATTTCAAAAGGTATCATATGATCTAGAACCAGTAGTATGGAAGGGAAAGGTCCAAAATGCATTGAAGGCATAGGCAAAAAATAAGAATCCAAGAATTGATGGAATACCTACTGAAGTGTTTCAACAAACTGATGTGGCGCTAGAGATACTCGCCACTCTGTGCCAAGAAAGTTGGGAGACAGCTATCTGACCAATCAATTGGAGATATCCATATTTGTCCCCATTCCAAAGAAAAGTGATCCAATAGAATGAAGAAATCACCAAACAATATCATTAATTTCATGTACAAGTAAAATATTGCTGAAGATAATTGAAAAACAGCTGCAGCAGTATATCCTAAGGGAACTACCAGGAATTCAAGCCAGATGTCTGCTGACATCAAACGGATCTTGTTTGAAAACAGAGGATATCAGAAAGATGTTTACTTCTGCTTTATTAACTATGCAAAGGCATTCAATTCTTTGGATCATAACAAATTCTGGATAACATTGGAAAGAATTGTAATTCCAGAACACTTAATTGTGTTCATGAGGAAACTGTACATACGCTAAGAGGCAGTTGATCAAAAAGAACAAGGGGATACTGAATGGTTTAAAAATCAGGAAAAATGTGCACTAGGGTAGTATCCTTTTACCATATTTATTCAATCCATATGTTGAACAAATAACCTGAGAAGGTGGACTATATGAAGAAGAACATGGCATCAGGACTGGAGGAAGACTCATCAACAATCTGGAATACACAAATTATACAATCTTGTTTTGCTGGAAATGAAGAGGACTAGAAACACTGATGAAGATAAAAGACTACAGCTTTCAGTATAGATTGCACCTCAATGTAAAGAAAATGAAAACCCTCACAGCTGGACTAATAACATTACGATACACTGAGAAAAGTTTGAAGTTGTCAAAGATTTCATTTTTCTGGGCTCTACAATCAAACACTCATGGAAGCAAAAATTCAGAAGATGAACTGGATTAGGCAAATCTGCTGCAAAAAAACTTCTTTAGTGTGCTCAAGAGTAAAGATATCATTTTGAGGACCAAAGTGCCCCTAACCCAATTCATGGTATTTTCAGTCACCTTATATGCATGTGAAAGTTGAATAATGAAAAAGGAAGATGATAGAAGAATTGATGTGTTTGAATTATGATGTTAGTGAAGAATACTAATAGTACCATAGACTGCCAGAAGAACAAACAAATCTTTCTTAGAATTACAGTCAGAATGCTCCTTCGAAGCAAGGATAGTAAGACTTTGTCTCTCATTCTTTGAACATGTTATCAGGACACACCAGTCCCTAGAGAGGGACCTCATGCTTAGCAAAGTGGAAGTTCAGAGTTTTGAGGGGAAGATCTTCAAAGAGATGGATTGACACATCGTGTAAATAATGGGCTCAAGCATAATAATTGTGAGGATGGCACAGGACAGGCAGTGTTTCATTCTGTTGTGGATACGGTTGCTATGAGTCAGAACTGACTTGAAGGCATCTAACGATGCTTTGTGATCTTGCTGTTGCTTTTGTTTTTGCATGCCATACAGTCAAATTCAATTCATAGATAATAAAAGAAAATACTGCTTGGCCCTGCACCATCCTCAGAATCATTCCTATGCTTCAGCCCATTGTTGCAATCACTGTGTCAATGCATCTGATTGAGAGTCTTCCTCTTTTTATTTCCCAAGCATGATATTCTTCACCAAGGACTGATCCCTCTTGAGGACATGCTTGAGCTATGCGACATGGAGACTCACCTCACATTTAAGGAGTACTCTGGGTATACATCTTTCAATACAGATTGGTTCCTTTTTCTGGGACTTCATGGTATATTAACTATTCTTAGCGAACACCATAATTCAAATGCATCAATTATTCTGTCTTCTTTATTCATTGTCCAGCTTTCACATATATATGAAACAAATGAAAATACCATGGCCAAGGGCACTTTAGTCCTTAAAGTAACATCTCTTCTTTTAACACTTTAAAGAGGTTTTCTAAGCAGATTTGCCTATTTCAATATGTCATTTGAGTTCTTGACTGCTGTTTCCATGGGTGTTGATATAGTTCTGAAAGATGAGCCACTCAGGTTAGAAGGTACTCAAAATAAGAATGGGAAAGAGTTGCTTTCTCAAAGTAGATTCAACATTAATGATGTGGATGGTGTAATTGTAATCGTGTCCAGTCACTTAGTAGATGAAGGTTTTGAACCTCCACTCACTCGTCTTCAAAAAAAATACAACTTTTAAAACCATTACTACCTGTTGAGATGACCTTCTTTTCACAAGAACTTCTTATCATCTTGGTTTCCTATTATTTCCACTAAAAAGATAAAAAGATAAGGGTCATTTAAAAATAAATCCCCAATATACAGCCTAAAACTATCTTTGCATGTTTATTCTCCTCCTTTTCAAGAAATTTCTTTTTCTATATTCTTGATTTTATCATCCTGTTTTTTCTTGCATCATTATTTTTTTTCCCTTCCCTGGATCTTTCTTTATCTACAAATATATTTATACAACTAAAAATATATATTTTTTTTAATCTTCCTGTTCACTTACAAAGTTCTTGAAGAAAAAAAGGTTATTTTTACTAATTGATCAGACCTTCAATACACCTCACTTGAGAATTGCCTGAGGTATTCAGACCTCCTCATTAGTCTTTCTATAGTTCCTATCTCTATAATACAATATTGTTTTAAACATTTGCCTCCTGTTACTGCTGGATTACTGGAATTTTTCTCCTGCCTCTCTTACCTCTTCTAAGACCAGTTTTCATGTTTCACATCCTCTAACTTCTTTAAATGGAGTTTTTCATCTAATTTTAAGCATCGTGTTTTCTTTCCTCTTTCTAAATTCTTTCACCAAACCAACAGACCTAATCCAGTTTTTCAAAGTTTTATGGTGAACTGAGTAAAGGTTTACAGGGCAGATGATCAATTTTACATTCAACAAATCATTGCAATGATTATAATCCCTTCCATGCACCATCAGTTAACAGTATTTCCCTCTATTATCTTTTTTTTTTTTTAATGTATACATGCTACATTGAAAATATATGTTCAAATATATGTATATATATATATTTGATTAAAAGTCCAAAGGACACATTTTACAAGCCAGCCTCCTGCCCACAGGCATACTGCCTTTCTCAGTCTGGCAGTCTTCTGCTGCTCTATCTCTCAAAGCCATCCTCTGTGCCACCATCTGTGTTGTCACTGCTTTTCTGGTTATGATCCCTCACCTTTCTCTCATGCTCTTCCCTCTTGATTGTCCTAGGGTTTTCTCTTCCTGAAACAACAGAGTAACTGCTCATCGCTTTTAGTTACATCTCTTCTACATTTAGAGTTGTGATAATTGCCATTAGTCCTGATAACCATTACTCACATTTGAATCATAAAATCCTATTCCCATCATCACCAGACCCATCTGCTCAAGAGGAAAACTATTCAATGGGGATTCTATCTTAACCCCCTTGTTTTGACACTAAACACCCTCAAGAACGCTTGTAAGCCAGTCAATTCACGCCTTTATTGCTCCCCAATTTTGATAGCCAAAGTCTAGGTCGCCTATCCCTATCAAATCAATGTATTGAGGAGGCAAGCTTGATCCTTGATATGAAAAATCCTTCCCTTTTGGTTGGAATTTTGGGCAACTTCATTCATAAGCAGAGGTCTAGTTCATCAAGTTGTAGCAATTTATGCTTGTTCCCTGTATCAAACTTCTTTATCTTCATCTGATCAAGTTCTCATCAGCAAGTCATCCAAGATAGATCAAATGGGTACTATCTGCAAGTTTTAGAGATCTCACACACCTTCCCACACTTCAGACCAGCTGGCCACTTCATTCCTAACTCTAGACCACAGTGGCTAGGTCAAGCGTCCTTGTGTTCCGGAGTTCACACATTTCCCTGAACTTCTCATCTCAAGGTAATCAGGTGTTAATGGAACATGGCCAAACTCAGCCCATATATTCATTGCTGCATTTCCCACACTTCCACTCACAAGTTGACTAGAACAGCCACCAGAGAACCTACAAGACTGTTCTTGTGTTCCCTTTGGGTTTCAGTTTCAGAAAAGTGTTTACCCTGATGAGCTGACTTTTCTTGCCTTGATGGCTCCATAGCAAACAGCTTGCTTTGTATAGTCACAACCAAACAGTCAGCTTCCTCTCCACTCCCTGCCTCCAGCTGGTCTTCCTTTCAACAAATGTCTTCTGTTCCTCCACCTAAGGCCCCACACATCACAAAGCCTTAACAAGAAGCCTGTTTCTCTGGGTACATTCTAGTACTCTTTTAGATAATCCAATCTGGTATAGGCTGAAGACAGTCTTACAAACTTGCTATAATCATATTTCCCAATATTCCTTTCTATTCCACTTAAGTGTTTATATCACAATAGTAGGCAAGATAAACCAATATCTACAAAACATTCAATCACCTTAACATTCATCCCCTCCTTTACCCTTTCAGACTATGTCTCAATCCCTATATCATAAAACCCTGCTATTCTAAGGCTGTGTATATGTCACAATCTATCTTTATCTCATTTAGTGCATGCATACCTCCCTAAATTTTCCTGTATCATGCATGTCATCTACCCCCACTCTTAAGTATTGCCCTCCCCTTCCTTTTTATTGTCCTCCTATCATCCGAGCTATCATGCATCTATCCCCTAAACTATGAATTATTTTTCCCGCCCTTCCACCCCTGGTAACCACTAAAGAATTATTACTAGTACGGAAATATTTTCTTGAGCTTTTAGAATAATGATCTTATGCAATATTTGTCCTCTTGTGCCTGGCTAATTTCACTTGACATAATGTCCTCAAGGTTCATCCACATTATGAGGTGTTTTGCAGCTTCGTTGTTATTCTTAAATGTAGCATAGTATTCCTTTTTGTGTAGGTACCAAAGATCGTTTATGCATTCTTGCATTAATGGACATTTAAACTATCTCCATCTTTTTTGCTATTGTAAATAATGCTGCAATTAAAGTTGGTGTGCATATATCTACTCATATTCTGGCTCATATTTCTTGTGGATATATATCAAGTAAAGGAATTTCTGGATCCTATGGTATTTCTATTTCCAACTTTTTAGGAAGTGCCATACTTACTAAAAAATATGTTCAAGTATTTACTTCACTCTGCATAAGTTTAGGTAGGTTGTGTTTTACTTAAAAAGTGTCCATTTCCTATAGATTTTCAAATGTGTTGTAGTACAAATCTTCATAGGACTCTGTTATTAACCTTTTTATTTCCATAGGTCTGTTGTGACATCACCCATGTGATTTCTTATGAGTGGTATTTGTGTCTTTTCCCACTTTTCTTTTATCACATTTGACAATAGCATGTCAATTTTATTTATCTTTTCATATAACCAGTTTCTTGTCTGTTTGATTTTCTTCTATAGTTTTTCTGTATTTTATCTCATTTAATTTTACTCTAATCTTCATATTTCTTTTCTTCTGCTGACTGTAGCTTTACTTGCTTATATTTTTCTAACTGTTGGAGATGTATTTGTGTGTTGATTTTGGTTCTTTATTCTCTTTGTATGTATGTACTGATTGCAATAAATTGTCCTCTCAGCACTGCATTTGCTGTGTCTCAAATGTTTTGGTATGTTTTATTTTCATTCTTATTTGTTTCTAGGAATTATTAAATTTAATTTATTATTTGTTCTATTACCCAGTATCTTTAAAGCAGGATGTCACTCCGTTTCCATGTATTTGATATTATTTCCCTGATCTTCCTATTGTTGATTTCTAAATTTATAGCATTGTTATCTGAAAAGATGCTTTGTAGTATTTTGATGTTCTAAAATTTATTGAGACTTGCTTTGTGGCCTAGCGCATAGTCTATTATGGAGAACATTCAATGTGCCCTTGAAAAGAATGCTCATTATGCTGTTGAGTTGAACGTTTTATAGAAATCTAGAATGTCAAGTTGGTTGGTTGTGCTGTTTAGTTCCTCTGTGTGTTTGTTGAGTTTCTTCCTGGTTGTTCTGTTATTTTTTGAAAGTGGTGTATTAAAATCTCCTACTATTATTTGGTGGTGCTTATGTGCCATGGGGTCAGTTCCAATTCATAGCGACCCTGTACAGGGTTTCTGAGGCTGTAAATCTTTACAGGAGCAAAAACCTCTTCTTTCTCCCACAGAACAGCTGGTAGTTTCGAACTGCTGACCTTGCAAGTTAGAGCCCGATTTCTAACCACTATGCTACCAGAGGAGCTCAGTCAAGATGGTGGATCGGGTAGATGTGCAGTGAGGAGCTCCATCAATAACAACACAGAATACCAGGCCAAGAAGGCTCAGGGGATGGTGCTGGAACTCTGAAACACATATAAAGGTATGTTTGGAGGATTGAAGGACTTGCAGCTGGGAGAATTTGTAGGAGAATCCAGAAATCCTTTGTTTTCTAGTTCAAGACGCTCAGCTGTTCCCGGAGCCATCATCTTGGGAGAGAACATCTTGATGGTATCAGGACTGCTATAGAAATTTAAAGTGGCAGTTTTGAAATAAAACCAATCAGGACTGCTATAGAAATTTAAAGTGGCAGTTTTGAAATAAAACCAAACAGCCACCACTCATCTGTCTGTCATGCTGTTGTTGCTTGAGTGATTCTGAGGGCTCTGCCACCGATATTTTAAATAACCAGCAGGATCACCTATGGTGGACAGGTTTCACATGAGCTTCCAGACAAAGACAGATTAGGAAGAAAGAGTGAACTACTTTCAAATTGCTAGCCACTGAAAACCTTATGAATAGCAGAGAAACACTGTCAGATACAGGGCCGGAAAATGAGCCCCTCAGGTTGGAACACACTCAAAATGCGACTGGGAAAGAGATGCCTCCTCAAAGTATAGCTGACCATGATGACATGAATAGAGTTAAGCTTGTGAGAGAAAAGGCCCACAGAACCTTCATTTGCTGATGGGCCACAACTCAAAATGAAGAGAAACAGCTGCAAACATCCAATGAAAATCAGAACATGGAATGTACGAAGTAGGACTCTGGGAAAATTGGAAATGGTCAAAAATGATATGGAATGCATCAACATTGGTATCTTAAGTATTAGTGAGCTGAAGTGGACTGGTATTGGCCATTTTGAATCTGACAACCACATGGTTTACTATGCAGGGAATGAAAACTTGAAAAGGAATGGTGTTGCATTCATCGTCAAAAAGAACATATTCAGATCAGTCATGAGGTACAATGCTGTAAGTGATAGGATAATATCCATGCGCCTACAAGGAAGCCCAGTTAATACCATTATTATTCAAATTTATGCACCAACCACTAAAGCCAGTGAGGATGAAATAGAAGACTTCTATCAA
>NW_006408647.1:2124610-2134099 GCF_000296735.1 Chrysochloris asiatica
AAAAATCCTCACCACTGGACCAATAAACAACATTCTTATCAATAGGGAAAAGATTGAAGTGGTCAAGGACTTCATTCTTCTTGGATCAACTATCAATACTTGTGGAAGCAGTAGTCAAGAGATCAGACGACCTATTGCATTGGGCAAATCTGCTGCTCAAGACCTTTTTAAAGAGTTGAAGAGCAAAGATATCAGCTTGAAGACTTAGGTGAACCTGACCCAAGCTATGGTATTATTAGATGCATGTGAAAGCTGGAAAATGAATAAGGAAACTGTAGAAGAATTGATGCTTTTGAGTTATGGTGTTGGAGGAGAATATTCAAAGTGCCACGAGCTGCTAAAAGAACCAACAGATCTGTGTTGGAAGAAGTGCTTCCTGAGTTCTCCTTGGAGGCCAGGATGGCCAAACTTCGTTTCTCATACTTTGTACATATTGTCAGGAGGGACCAGTTTCTGGAGAAGGATGTCATGTTTGGTAAGGTGGAGGATCAGAGAAAAAAAGGAAGACCCCCAGCGAAATGGATTGACAAAGTGGCAGCATCAATGGGCTGAAGTGTGACAACAATTGTGAGGTTGGCCAGGGACCAGGCAGTGTTTCGTTTTGTTTACATAGGGTCGCTATGAGTTGGTACCAACTCGATGACAACTAACAACGAAAACAATGGAATTTTTTTCTAAAAGCCACTGAGAAAGTCCATGATGTTCCACTATATTAATGTGATCTGACCCAGGTCTTCCTTTTTTCTCCCTCCCCTTAAGTCCATTTATCCGTTTCTCCTAGTAAAAAGCATCCCAGGTTTGTCAAGATCCACTTTCAAAAAGACGCCTGAATCAGTTTCTTTCATCTGTCTCCTCCTGCAACCTTTGCAGATCCTTTCCCTACACAGTACAAGAACAGTATCCACCCTTCCACATGTCACAAAACCTGCATGGGTGATGTAGTATTTTCCTTTAGGGTGTCTACTTGTGCAAGTTTCCCCTCCTGTCACCAGCAGCAAGACAGAGCAAAAGAAAATGCAAGACACGGAGAAAGGCAAAAACAAAAAACACCTGCACCTCTGTTTCTGCAGATCACTGACTGGTTTCTGCATTTGGAGTGCTCTCTTGTTCCTCTTTCTACTCACTTTCATTCACAATGGCTGTAGTGGAACACTCAAGCCACTCCAGATCAGAAATCACCTCCTTTCTTGCTGCTGTTCCAAATCTTACTCCTGGTAATCATTCAAACTATTTATTTATCACTTTATCTGAAATTCGGAGTTCTGGAATGGTCCTCTGTATCCGTTTCACCTAGTTTTCCATGTTTTCACTAACGGAGTCTGCACAGCCTCTCTGTCCAGTCTGTCATCAAACTCTTATCCATTTTTATAAATTCAACTTCTGTCTCTCAAATTTTCAATCTTGACTTCTACCTCAATCTCCAGACTTATATTTTAAATTTCTTCTTGATAACTGGACCTGAGTATGCAACTACCAATACAAATTTAACATATCCAACCCAACTTGAAAGCTTGTGCTCATTTAACTCTGCCATAGTGACTCTATAATTTTTTTTTAAATATGAAGTACAGTGTATTACTGTACATGACTCTTCTACTATAGTCATTGTTGTTATTATTGCTGTTAAGTGCCATTGAGTTGGTATCAATTTATAGTGACCCTATGCACAAGAGAATGAAACACTGCCCAGTCCTGTGCCAAAGTCACAATCGTTGCTACATTTGAAACCATTGCTGCTGCCACTGTATCAATCCACTTTTTGAGTGTCTTCCTCCTTTTGTCTGACCCTCCAGTTTACCTCCAGCAACTGGTCCCTCCTGATATTGTATACTAAGTATGAGAGAAGAAGTCTGGTCATCCTGGCTTCCAGGGAACATCCTGGTTGTACTGTTTCCAACACAAATATGTTCTTTCACAGTTCATTGTATTTTTTTTTTAATCTTACACAGAGGTTTCCAACACATTTTATTTTGTAGACCACTGGTTTGCAGCTTTTAAGGGTCAACATTATGTATAAATTACTATGAAATGTCCAATTAGTTTCAGTTCTGTAGCAGCTGCTTCTGTACTTATGGCTTGAGTTGCAGTTACACATGCATGAAGTCTGCCCGTGCATTCCTGAAGGGGTACATCTGAGTTACAGCCTCTTCCAGTGAGATTCTTCTTTGAGTGATGGTTTCCTTTGGCAAGAGTTTGATGAGTCCGTAAGGCTTTGGTGCCTCTGAGCAGGAAGCATTCAGGATGTGAGGAGCCAGTGCCCTTGTGCTTAATGACAGGAATCCCTCCTAATTGTTTAGCAGGTGAAAATATAAGGAAGCCTCTGTTCAGAAGTAACACAGATAAACACCTTCTTCAATCACCTATTTGTTCTAGAACTCCAAAATTTAATTCAGGAAAATATAGGTCCCATGAAAGACTCAAAAGTTTTATAAAACTAAAATCTAGTTTTCCCCAATAAATTGTACTTTAGGCAAAACCCTCCCAATGTTTCTAAACCATTAAAAGGGGTATCTGATTATACAAGAGCAATAAAAAAAATTAAATATTTATTTGAATAACAAGTTTCAGTTTGAGCTGCAATGTTGGTAACACAGATTTTTAACATAGATCACAAAATGTGTGCACAAAAAAGTACTGGTGCAAAGAACCAAGTAATGCTAAGAATTTGGCTAATTATCTGCTGATTTTTTTAAGAAAACACAAGGCCTGAAATCACTATACAAAATAGAAAATGTATTAAACACTACCATCCACATAACAGTCTTTATTGTTGAGTATATTTTTTAATTATTTGTGTAGTTAATTACATATTGAATAGAAAATGAGTATTATACATGAACCCTTCTTCAGAAGCCCTCTTAGGAACCCCCCTCCTTTTCACAACAGAACATCTAATTACATTGCAAAAAGTATCCTTTGTTCATATCAATAAAGAAAACTACTACTGATGTTAATGTAAATGTCAGGAAGGCTACAAAAAAAAAAAAAGATTTCTTCTTCAGAATACTTCCCATACAGTTAAGCACTTGCCTGGTTTAACTGAATGCACTATTAGGTCATGTCCTGGGTCAAAGAGATGCTCTTGGTGATTAAGTCTAGACCTCACAAATTAGACTCAAAGGGATCATGCACCGTCTTGACAGTGGAATACCATTTTGTCACCAATTTTGTCTTTCCAGAAAACCCTTCAAGACATGTAAAGGAAAGATCAGACTTAAAATTATAAATATACATAAAATGAAAAGACACAAATAGCTAAGTGACATTACAATTGGTAATGTCTGTGCTATGTGAAAGCACCTTTATGAAGAGCCTATGCGGCAAGAGATAAGTGTCTAAAGATTCAAAATGAACCAACAATATTGGATAACAATATAATTCTCAACTCAGAAGCTGCCTCAAGACTAGGTGCATCTTCAGTTATAGGGAAAAAAGACAATGGATTTTATTAATTGCATCCACTTACAAATCGACCTAAGGTCACCAGATGTGTAGACACAATGAGAGTTTTGTTGTTTACAGTCTTTAATTGAAGTGATGATAAAGGAATACACCTATTTAAAAACAAAACCAAATAGCGATTCCTATCTGGATTAGGAGGTGGCACTTGGTGTGGGGTTCACATTTTGAGTGGTCATTTGCGGTGCGACTTCAATGATCCAGGGTTTGTCTATGATTCTGGCAGTATGGTTGCCCTTCTCTGCAATCCCAATAATCCATGCTTGGTGACCTTCACCATATTTGGGGGACTTTATCTCTGCACAGAATGGAGCAACTTGTTCACGTGGCAAACAGATTAGCAGGCCTTCTGATGTCTCCGGACAAGTTCCATGCATGAGGCCAAACATGTTCCCACATGCCTTGCTCACAGCTGCCATTTTGGCCAGTACAGGGAGGATGTGGATCACAAACGAGACTTCATTTCTCTGTTGCTTGGCCAGATTTTGTGCATGGCCCAAAATTCCAAAGCCTGTGATGTCGGTGGCCGCATGGGCATTGAAGGTATGCATGAGTCCTGCAGCTCTTCTGTTGAGCCTTGCCATATTCATCATTGCTTCTTAGTATGCCAACTCTACGTCTTCCTGGGTAACCACTAGTTTAATTTTATTCCATTTTTCAGGAATGTCCAGCCACTGGTGCACAGCTACTGCCACTTGTGTGCCCAGGGGTTTCATCAATACAAGAACATCTCCTGGCACTGCATTATCTGGCATGATAAATTCATTGGGCTGACAAACAATTGTAGCAACTCCTCCCCAAACAATCCAGGGGTTTAATACTGTTTGGCCACCTGTTACAGAAGTCTCTGCTTCTTCCGCTGTATCTTTAAAACTCTGTATAATTAGGGGCATCACTTTATCTGGTTCCCTGCCTGTCATATTATTGCTAATTCCAAGGAGCATCATCATGTTGTCACATTCTGTGACTCCCATTGCTAGAGGTCACTGAGGACATTAGCACATGCTATCCTGCCCATCATGTAAGGGTCATCTACAATAGGGTAAATGTAGTCTGTAGACTGAACCAAGGAAAGACCACCATGCCACAAAGGAATGACACATATCCATTCCACTACCCAGCCTCGGCATAACTGCTCCCAGAAACGGCTCATCTTCTTGGAAGTGGTTCTCTTGTAAGGATTCCAGCAATTTCTGTAAGACATCTTGGGGTACTTTGCAGCCTGTGCCCTTCAGTTCAGTGAATCTGGTTAGCGGAATGCCTTTATCCAATTAGTTAGTTTCTGGATTAAAGAACTCCGGCACAGACGTGGTTCTCGAGCGCACACGTCATGGTTTAGCGTCTTCCTCTCCCTCTCCTAGTCTGCTGGTTTCTTACAGAGCCACTTTAAGTCAAGAAGGCACGCTGGTGAAGTTTCAAAGCTCCATGTGGAACAAAATACAAACACAGAGATTCTGAACCAGACCGGTTTGCTTTTTGTCCTCCTCCTCCTCCCGAAAACGTGACTCACGAGTCCATGGTACTTTTAATATTCTCCTCCAACACCATAATTCAAATGCATCAATTTTTCTATAGTCTCCCTTATTTGCTGTCCATCTTTCACATTCATATGAGGTTATTGAAAATATCATGGCACCTTAGTCCTCAAACTTGCATCTTTGCTCTTGAACATTTTAAAGTGGTTGTGTGCAACAGATTGGCCTAATACAATATGCCATTTGATTTCTTGACTGCTGCTTCCATAAGTGTTGATGGTTGATATGAGAAAAAGGAAGTCTTTGACAACTTTAATCGTTTCTCCATTGATAAGGATGTTGTTTATTGGTACATTAGTGAGGATTTTTGTTTTCTTTACACTGAGATGCAACCCATACTGAAGACTGTGTGGTCTTTGATCTTCTTAAGTAAGTATATTAAGTCCTCTTCAGTTTGAAGAAGCAAGATTGTATCATCTACATATTGCAGGCTAATGAATTTTCTCCAATCCTGATGCCACATTTATCTTCATATAATCTTGCTTCTAGAATTATCTGCTCAGCATACAGATTTAGTAAGTATGGTAAAAGAATATAACTGTGGCACACATCTTTTTCCTAATTTTACACCATTTGGTGTTCTATTGTTCTGTTTGAACAACTGCATGTTGGTCTACGTACAGGTTCCTCATGAGAACAATTAAGTGTTTCAGAATACTCATTCCTGGCAATGTTGTCTACAGCTTGTCATTATCCACACAATTGAAAGTTTTTGCATAGTCAATAAAGCAGCAGTGTACATCTTTCTGGTATTCTCTGCTTACAGCCAAGATCCATGTGACATCAACAATGCTATCCCTCTTTCCATGTCATCATCTGAAACAGCTTGTACCTCTGGAAGTTCTCTGTCAATATATGGTCATACCCATTTTGAATTATATTTAGCAAAATATTACTTGCATGAGATATTAATGATATTGTCCAATAATTTCAGCATTCTGTTGTGTTGCCTCTTTTTGGAATGGGCACAAACATGGATCTCTTCCAGTCAGTTTGCCTTCCAAATTTCTTGGCATAGGTGAGTGAGTGTCTCCAGTTCTGCATTTTGTTGGAAGATTTCAGTTTGTATTCCATCACTTCGGATATCTTGTTCTTTGCCAACGCCCTCAATGCAACTTGGCCTTCTCCCTTCAGTATTATTGGTTCTTGATCATATACTACCTCTCGAAATGGTAGAACATCAACCATTTCTTTTTGGTACAGTGACTCTTTATATTACTTCTATCTTCTTTTGATGTTTTCTGCATTATTCAATATTTTGCCCATAGAATACTTCAATATTTCAAGTAAAGCCTTGAATTTTTCCTTCAGTTCCCTCAGTTTGAGAAATTCCAAGCTTGTTTTGCTTTTCTAATCCCAGGTCTTTCTACCACATTTCATTATAATATTTGTCTTCTCCAGCTTACCTTTGAGATTTTCTATTCAGCTCTGTTACCTCTTCATTTATTCCATTTACTTTACCATCTCTACGCTGGAGAGCAAGTTTCAGAGTCTCTTCTGACATCCACTTGGTCATTTTCTTCTTTCTTGATGTCTTAATAACCTTTTGTTTTCTTCCTGTATGATATAATTGATGTCATCCCATAGCTCTTCTTGTTATCATCACTGGTTTTAGTGGTTGGTGTGTAAATTTGAATAATAGTTGTATTAACTGATCTTTCTAGTAGGTGTATGGATATTATTCTATTACAGACTATGTTGTATTTCAAGACAGATCTTGATATGTTCTTTTTGATGATGAATGCAATGCCATTTCTCTTCCATTTGTCATTCTTAGCATAGTAAGCCATGTGATTGCCAGATTCAAACTGGCCAAAACTAGTCCATTTCGTCTCTCTGTTGCTTAGGCTATCGATGTTTATGTGTTCTGTTTCATTTTTTACTATTACCAATTTTCCTAGATTCGTACTTCATACATTTGATGTTCTGATTATTAATGGATGCTTACAGGTATTTCTCTTCATTTTGAGTTGTGCACCATCAGAAAATTAAGGTCTTGAAGACTTTGCTCCTATTACATTATCATAGTCAACTCTACTTTTTGGAACCAGCTCTTCCCCAGTTGTATTTTGAGTGTCTTCTAACCTAAGAGCCTCATCTTCTGGCAATATTCTGGCGCTATTTATTGTGTTTCAATATTCAATATCCTGGAGCTATCTAACACTGTTCCATTGATATTCATAAGATTTTCAGTGACTAAATATTCAGAAGTAGTCTGTCTCTTTCCTTTGGAAGTTCAGCTGAAACCTGTCTACTTGGGTAATCCTACTTCTACTTAAAATCCTGGTGGCATAGCTTCCAGAATCACAGCAACACACAAGCCACAACAGTACAATAAACTGACAGACTAGTGGTATAGAATCTTTGTAACACCCACCAGATGACATTTTTTCTAATGAGTCTGTGTATGAAGTGGGTAAAGATGCTGATAAGATTATATGGTGCCATTCTGAGTGATTGCTGACAGGGTTTAATTTGATTATAATAACCTAGAACTCTAATTTGGGCATGAAATGAGCTATCTCAGAACAGAAATGGAGGCCCTCACTATCTAGCAACAAAGAAAAGCAAATCTTTTTGACCCCAAGGTCCCTGTGCATTGTACCTCCTTGATCCAGGGACAGAAAGCTATGACACCAGAACAGTAGTATAGAAGCAGCAACAACAGAAGAGCTAGAGCATAAGATAGAATGGTGGTCTTCCCAGACAAGGAAATGTATAAATCTGAATGCCTTCAAGCAGGATGCTTGCTTGTGAATGTGATGCCTCCAGACATTCAATTGAGAAAGTTAAGTTTGCTGACCCACAGAGCTACAGTGGAGCATTTTGGGCTTAGGCTTATGGTGGAGTGGAATGACCTTAGGGTATTTATCCAAAGCCCTAAAAGAGCTTTTAATATTGACAAAGTCCTGGTGTGGCACTGTGGGTTAATGTGCCAGACTGCAAATCCGTTTGAACTACAAGGTCAGTGGTTCAAACTCACCAATCGCTCCTTGGAAACCCTACACAGGGTCGCTATGGGTCGGAACCGACTCCATGGCACTTAACAACAATAATAACAACAAGTGGCATAGTGTTTACAAATCGAGCTGCTAACCTGAAGGTCAGCAGTTCGAAACTACCAGCAGTTCCTCAGGAGAAAGATGAGGTGTTCTGCTCCCATAAAGATTTACAGCCTTGGAAACTCTGTGCAGGGTCACTATGAGTCGGAACAAACTCCAAGGCACAAAGCCGCCACCACCAAGCAGGACAAAAGCCAGGCCAAGGGGCCTGATGGCACACTAAGGAGAGGTTTACTTGATTGGAAAAACTATGCCCTGAATATTTCTGACCCTGGATTTTTACCTGTTAACTTGCCTAATGGTCTCCTAGTGTGGTGCTATAGGATCAACACTGAACGGTGAACCACAAGATTGGCAGTTCAAACCCACAAGCTGCTCCTCAGAAACCCAGTACAGGGTTGCTGTGAGTTGGAGCCAACTCTATGGCACTTAACAACACCAACAACAAACTTCCATAAAAAACCCATAATTGTAACTATGGTCTGTGAGTTCTATTTGGCCATGGCAGTGAATTATCAAGCTATGGGAGGGATGGTTGGTGTCAGAATAGGGTAAAGAGGGATAGAGGTTGGAGGAATGTCTGACCTCAGCCTCATAGGAATTGACCTTGGACTGATGTGGATGTGTGTTTCTACTTCTCCCTTGTTAAGTTGGAAAAGATCAGGCACCACATTATTTGCAAAATTATGTATTAGTTTTACATAATTTAGTTATTAGTTTTCATTTCCTGAAACAGTACTAGAGTATTGGGATTTTTTAAAAGAACAAAAAAAGGAGATCATGTGAGTGAATTTTATGGACTGGGGAAGAACTAAACAGCTTGAAATATTGTATGCAAAACCAGAATTCTTTCCAGTAAATCTCACATTAATTTAATTAGTATTTAATTAGTTGTAGCTATTTTCTCTTAGCTCTCTCTAACCCAACTCACCAAACAACACTCCTAAACTTTCAGCTTTTAGTATTATTTCCTTGAGATGACAAAACCTAGAAGCATATGCACTTGATTGTCTGCAGGTAGATTACACCACTTGACTCAGTGATTTCTGCAATAGAATATAAACATTAAAGAATTATAATCTTAATAACGGTTCATACATAGTCATGGCTCTTGTACTACAACAAGCTGTGGAATATAGTGCCAATAACTATAGAAGTGAGTATGGTAACATTGTTGTTCTTGTTGTTAGGCGCTATTGAATCAGTTCCAACACATAGCAACTATATGTACAACAGAACGAAATACTGCCTGGTCCTGCACCGTCCTCACATATTGTAGCTATATTTGAGCTACCACTATGTTGGGGCCTTCCACTTTTATGCTGATCCTCCACTTTATTAAGCATGTCACCCTTCTCCAGAGATTGGCCTCTCCAGACAACATGTCCAAATAATGAGAGATAAAGTCTTGCCATACTCACTTCTAAGGAGTA
>NW_006408647.1:2134724-2135366 GCF_000296735.1 Chrysochloris asiatica
ATTCTTCTTCATATAATCTAGTTTCTCAGATTGTTTGCTCAGCATGTAGATTGAATAAGTATGGTGAAAGGATATAACCCTGGCATACACCTTTCCTGATTTTAAACTATTCAGTATCCCTTTCTTCTCTTCAACCAAATAACTCTTGATCTCTGTATAGCTTCTTTGTGAGCACAGTTAAGTGTTCTGGAATTCCCATCCTTTTCAGTGTCATCCAGAGTTTGTTGCGACCCAGAGTTGAGTGCCTTTGCATAGTCAATAAAGCACAATTAAATATTTTTCTGATATTTTCTGCTTTCAGCAAAGATCCATCTGATATTAGCAGTTCCATTCCTCATTCCATGTAAAGTATTATAATAAAATGTGCAAATAACTTATGTTAGAAAATCAAAAGGAAAGAACATGCTCAGCATTTCTCAAGCTGAAGGAACTAAAGAAAAAATTCAAGCCTCATGTTGCTTGAAGGATTCTATGGGTAAAATATGAATGATAATGGAAGTATTGAAAGAAGATGAAATTACTGCACAGAGTTTCTATGCCAAAAATAATTGGTTGATGCTAGATCATTTCATAGCATATGATCAAGAATTAATGGAATTGAAGGAAGACGTCAAAACTACACTAAAGGCATTGGCAAAAAAA
>NW_006408647.1:2135956-2141129 GCF_000296735.1 Chrysochloris asiatica
CATTTCAAAGAAAGATGACTGAACAGAACTCTGAAATCATCGAGCAATATTATTAATATCGCATGGAAGTAAAATTCTGCTAAAGATAATTCAAAACCGGTTGCAGCAGTACATCAAAGGGAAGCTACTAGAAATTCAAACCAGATTAAGAAGAGGACCTAGAATGACCATTGCTGACATCAGATGGATCTTGTCTCAAAGCAGAAAATACACTAGCATAGCATTCATTCCATTGTTACCTTTAAAGAGTAAATGAAAAATGAATCGGTGAACTCACCAGATCTTATCAATTACTTTAACTAAACAAGTCATTGCATTTTAAAAATATAATAAATTCAGAAATAATAGTTCTTTGCTGGAATCCCTGGGTGACACAAAGAGTTAAGTGCTTGACCACTAGTAAAAAAAATGGCAGTTCAAATCCAATTAGAGGTGTCTCAGAAGACGGACTTGGTAATCTGCTCCCAAAAAACTCACAGTTTTGAAAAGCCCATGGAACAGTTGCACTCTGAATATATGGAGTCTCCATGAGTTCGAATCTGCATGAGGACACCTTAAAATAACAACAGTGCTTTACTGGGTCTTGACTTTCAGAGTAGTTTTCATTCAGGTCAAGATGTTAGTAGCTGCTAAACAAATGAAAAGAAAACTAAAATGGTATGTCACTGGAAATTGTTTCTGAATTCTAAATATAAATCTACCCTGAAGTTAAATGAAAAAAAAAAATCTATTTATTTCCTGCTCTACCAAACATAATACACTTTAATCTGCACTTTTTTAAATTTAATTATAAAAATTTTGAAATTATACCCACCACCCAGATATAGCAAGTGTTAATATTTTAATATGTGCTTAATCTATTTTCCTGACATTTTCATTTTAATTGCTTTTATGTGCTTCTTTAATAGGGATATTTTTCTACCTAACTTTAATACTTTTATCATACTTGCGCACACTCATCAGAAGTGTGGTGGTTCTGTAGGATAAACACTGCATTGTAAACCACAAGATTACTGGTTCAAGCCCATCAGCCGCTCTGCTGGAGAAAGCTGAAACTTCTGTTCCCACAAAAATTAACAGCCTCCGAAACCCTATTCAGGGTCATGATCAGTCGGAACCAACTCATGGCATTTAGCAACAATAACCCAAACTAATCATAGTTTATTAGTATTTTTAGTATCCAGTCTAAATTCAAAGTTATCTAATGTCCCTCAAATATCTTTTTACTGTTGGTTTGTGCAAATCAGAACACAACTTAGTACCCTAATTAGTGTCCAAATGTGTTCAAGGTTAACAAATTGCATTCTGTTTTTGTCTCCTACATCTTTTAAATTTTATAACTTCTTGTTGTTAAGTGCCATCTAGTAAGTTCTAACTCATAGCAACCTTATGTAGGGTTTCCAATGTTCATTTATTTGTAAATAAGTTTACATCCCATACCATAGTATCTGAAGACTAATATGATATTGAGAGTACAGAGGATAAAGTTCAGGAGTGAATCTATTACATGGGGAAAATTTTTAAACAATTGTGTGGAATCAGAGACCTTTAGAAGAAGTGGTACTATAGGGGGGAAAAGTCTGTTTACTAAATTTGATTTAGAAAAGTTGAAGCATTGGAGAGTACTTCTTTATTCAAAATAAATTGGTTTTGGGAACTTGTTATAAAGCTTTTACAAAGAAGAGTATTAAGGGTCACATAGAATTACAAAAACTGTCAAAGCACATAACGGTCAAAATAATTATACTTCCAACAGAAAGAGATGAGGTCGTTTACCTGAAAATTAGATTTCTTCTTAAAAGTACAGCAGGAAATGAGAGATACAGAAAAAGAGATCACAAGAAGGAAGAGAGACCAAGAAACAGCCTCAATATAGTTTGAATGAAAGACCACATAGAACTCACTAGATCAAGTTTTGCCAATATAAGAAAGTAGCTTTTGAAACTGACAAAACAAGGTATCCAAAAAGCAAAGTTTTAATACATGGGAAGCGAGAGAAAAAAGCTGGTTGCAGGACATAGCAAATGACCATTTAAGCAAGAGATAATAAAATAGTTCTGTACACATACCTTATGAGAAATAATATTTTCAAACTTGGGCTGCTAATCTCAAGGTCAGCAGTTTGAAACTACCAGGTGTTCCATGGGTGAAAGATGAGGCTTTCTGCTCCCATAAAGATTTACAGGCTCAGAAGCCCTGTGCAGGGTCACTATGAGTTAAAACTAACTCCACAGCACATTGCTACCACCTCCACCATAGTATTTGGAGTCCTGATTGGTGCTGTAGTATAAGCTTGATCACAGGTTGGTTTGATCTGCAAGGTCAGAGGTTCAAACCCATCAGACACTCCTTAGAAACCCTATATGTGGTCACTATAAGTTGGAACTGATTCAACAACACTTAACAAAAACATAGTTTCTTAATCTAATCACTGAGTCACATAGATTGACTGTTGAATCAAATGTCATGTTCCAAAACAACAGCAATGTAAAATTAGAGATGATGAGTAACAAGTATTAACTGACTTCTTTGGAGAATAATAAGGTACAATTACCTGGTCATTTTGATTCAAAAGAGAAGAACAAAGCAGGTAAGATAGATGGAAGATATGTGGGAGGAGAAGGACAGAGGATAATTTAATTTCCAAAATGTAGGATACTATTATTAATATATGCACTTAGAAATAATAACTTTAAATCAAGTCTGTTGTTGTTGTTGTTGTTAAGTGCCGTCGAGTCGGTTCCGACCCATAGTGACCCTGTACAGGGTTTCCGAGGGTGTAAATCCTTACGGGAGTAGAAAGCCTCATCTTTCTCCCGCGGAGCGGCTGGTAGTTTCGAACCGCTGACCTTAAGGTTCACAGCCCGATTTGTAACCACTACGCTACCAGAGCTGTCTGTAGTCATCCATAAATATCTCCCTGAAAGAATCAGTGTTTTCAGTGTTAAAATATTTTTCTGTCTTAGTGTTTTTCTTATTAATTTTAATATAGCAAGGATTTTGGAATAATGAATAAAGGTTCACTAGCTTTTGTTTTAACTTTTGTAATAATGAGTTATTAAACATCCATTAAAAATCAGAACATGGAATACACAAAGTATGAACCAAGGAAAATCGGAAATTGTCAAAAATGAAATGGAACACATAAACATTGATATCTTATGCATTAGTGAGCTGAAATGGACTGATATTGGCCATTTTTAATCTGACAACCACAGGATTTACCATGCCAGGAATGAAAAATTGAAAAGGAATGGTATTGCATTCATCATCAAAAAAGAACATATCAAGATCTGTCATGCAGTACAATGCTGTCTGTGATAGGATAATATCCATGCACCTACAGGAAAGATCAAATATTATTCAAATTTACACACCAACAACTAAAGCCAGTGAGTATGAAATAGAAGAATTCTACTAACTTTTTCAATCTGAAATTGATCAAATGTGCAATCAAGATATGATAATCACTGGCAACTGGAATGTAAAGTTTGGTAACAAAAGGAAGGATCAGTAGTTGGAAAATATGGCCTTGGTGATAGAAATGATGCTGGAGATCACATACTAGGATTCTGCAAAACCAATGATTTGTTCATTTCAAATACCTTCTTTAAACAGCATAAGAGACCTCACAAGATGGAATACATAGAAATCAAATGGACTACATCGGTGGAAAGAGAAGGTGGAAAAGCTCCATATCATCACCCCAAACATGTCCATGGGCAGATTGTGGACTAGACCATCAGTTGCTCATATGCAAATTCAGACTGAAGCTGAAGAAAATGAAAACAAGTCCAAGAGAGCTAAAATATGACCTTGAATATATCCAACCTGGATTTAGAGATCATCTGAAGAACAGATTTGATATATTAAACACTAAAGGCACAAGACCAGAGAGTTGTGGGATGACATCAAGGACATCATTCAGGAAGAAAGCAAAAAGTCATTAAGAAGACAAGAATGAAGGAAAAGATCCAAATGGATGTAAGAAGAGACTCTGAAACTTGCTTTCCAGTATAGAGATGCTAAAGCAAATGGAAGAAATGAGGGGTACAAGACCTGAAAAGAAAATGTCAAAGGTTAGCTCAAGAAGACAAAGTCAGATATTACAACGAAATTTGCAAAGATCTGGGGTTACAATATCAAACGGTAAGAACATGCCCAGCATTTCTCAAGCTGGGGGAACTGGAGAAAAAATTCAAGCCTCAACTTTCATTACTGAAGGATTCTCTGAGCAAATTATTGAATGATGCAGAGAGCATCAAAAGAAGATGGAAAGAATACTGTACCAAAAGGAAATTGTAAATGTTCAACCATTTTAAGAGGTAGCATATGATCAGGAGCCAATGATACTAAAGGAATAAGTCCAAAATGCATTGGCAGAGAACAAGGCACAGGGAATTGACGGAATAAAAATTGAATCTTTCAAGAAAGTGAGGCAGCACAGAAGGCACTCACTCATCTCTGCCAAGAAATTTGGAAGACAACTATCTGGCCAACTGATGGGAAGAGATCCATATTTGTGCCCATTCAAAGAGAGGTGACCCAAAGGAATGCAGAAATCATCAAACAATATATTTGATATCCCATGTGAGTAAAGTTTTACTAAAGGTAATACAGAAATGGATGCAACCGTCATTGACAGAGAACTTTCAGAGGTTCAAGCCAGATACAGAAGAGGACATGGGACTGCTGATGTCAGACAGATATTGGTTGAAAGCAGAGCATACCAGAACAATGCTTACCTGTGCTTTATCGACTATGCAAAGACCTTCAATCATGACAAACTATGGGCAACATTGTGAAATATGAGTATTCTGGAACACTTAATTGTGCTCATGAGGAACCTGTACATACATCAAAAGACAATTGTTCAAACAGAGCATGGGAACTCAGAATGGTTTAAGATTAGGAAAGGTGTGCAACAGGGTTGTATTCTTTCACCATACTTATTGAACCTGTATGCTGAGCAAATAATCCATTAACAACCTGCGATATGCAGATGATACAACCTTGCTTTCTGAAAGTGAAGAGGACTTGAAACATTTACTGATGAAGATCAAAGAGCACGGTCTTCGGTATGGATTACATCTCAATGTCAAGAAAACAAAAATCCTCACCACTGGACCAATAAACAACATTCTTATCAACGGAGAAAAGATTGAAGTTGTCA
>NW_006408647.1:2144724-2145397 GCF_000296735.1 Chrysochloris asiatica
GTTCTTCCTTTTTGGTTTTCTAATTCCAAATCTTTGCATATTTTATTATAGTATTTGGTTTTATCTTCTTGGGCTGATCTTTGAAATTTTCTGTTCAGCTCTTGGACCTCTTCAATTCTTCGATTTGCTTTAGCACAAATTTCAGGTGGGATGTGTTTAAGACCATGTTTTGGCTCTCATTTCTCATTTTCATTTCATTTTCTTCATCTTCAGCCTGAACTTGCATATAAACAATTGATGATCTGTTCCACAGTGTGTCCCTGACCTTTTTTTGACCAATGTTATGAAGTTTTCCCACTGTCTCTTTCCACAGATATAGTCAACTTGGTTTCCATGTGTTCTATCTGCTTAGGTCCATGTGTATAGCTGTCTTGTATCTTGAAAAATGGTATTTGCAATGAGGAAGTCATTGGTCTAGTAAAATTCTACCATGTGCTCTCCAGCAAGGCCATATTTGTCCATTCTTCCTCTTTGTTTCCAACTTTTACAATACATCTTGATTGCATTATTGATCAATTTCAGACTGAAGAAGTTGGTTGATATTGTTAAGTGCCAAGTCAGTTTTGACTCATAGTAATCCTGTGTCAATGCACTTTAGTCCTCAAGCTGACATCTTTGCTCTCCAACACTTTAAAAGGGTCTTGTGCAACAAATTTGCCTAATGACATACGTC
>NW_006408647.1:2145534-2156261 GCF_000296735.1 Chrysochloris asiatica
CTTCCAACCTTGATGCCACATTTTTCTTCATATAAACTAGCTTCTCGGATTATTTGCTCAGCATACAGGTTGAACAAATATGGTTAAAGAATACAACCTTGTCACCCACCTTTTTAAAATTTTAAACCATTCAGTGTTCCCTTGTTCTGTTCAAACAACTGCCTCTTGATTCCTCATGAGCACAATTAAGTGTTCCAGAATACTCATACTTTGTAATGTTGTCCATAGCTTGTCATGATCCACATAATTGAAAGCCTTTGCTTTGCCAATAGAGCACAGGTAAACATCTTTCTCATATTCTCTGCTTTCAGCCAAGATCCATCAGACATTAACAATGATAACCCTCATTCTACAGCCACCACAGTATGACAAACTGACAGATGAGTGGTGGTTTGAATCAGTAAAACAGGAGAAATAACGTTAAGATGTTTGGCTGTCATTTGAATCTTGGCTTCCCTGGCATACAATTATAAAATAGACACTTGAGGGGGAGAGAAAGGAATAGCCAGAAACATCATCATAGCAAGCTTGTATGTCCATCTACTGCCTATAATGGATTGAAATATCTAAAATGGGGCTACAACTTGCCCAATGAAGGAGGCTTCCTGAGGATCCTCTGTATTGCATAAGACAATAGGTGGAATACTGAACCCCATCCAGAATCTTCTGAGATGGGAAATTTCCACTTGTAAGGGAAAGCAAACCAGCCTGTGGCGGCTAGAAGAACAGAAGATACTTCTTGAAAGAAAGACCAATAGGAAAATTAAAAAACAATAATGGCAGTAAAACAAACTACTACAAGAACAAGCAAGTTGCTCACGGAAGAGACATCAAGGCAAGTGGTTGGGTCCCCTCAGTGCAAACTCCCTTCTAAGACTAAGATTCAAGAGGACTACACGAGCAGACATGTGCTCTGACTGGTGGCCACATTGGTTACCAATAAGGGGAAATGATGGAAAAATAGCAATGAAGCTGAGAGCTAAGACCTACAACATTCAATAGACTCCTGTGAACCCGGGTGGAGACCTGGTTGGCCAGCAGTGTGGAAAGACCTGGGAACTCCTAGGGCCAGAGTCAGTGACATAGACACAGAGGACTAGAATAGAGAGTGAAGTGTCCAACTGATAAGAACTAAGGTGATATGCACAAGAACACCCACACATGCAGATAATACCCACTTGACCTGACTTCAATGGCTCGACGATCAGAACTCAACTAGAAGAAGAAAGAAAAAGGAAAAAACAGTAATCTGATACAATTTGATGAACTTGACACACACCTATGGATGCAGTAGCTCAAAAAACAGAACAAATCTTTACAGCAAGGATCATTCCCACTTCCTCCATACACAGCGTAGACAGGGATAGGCAACTTGGATATTGGCTACCCAAAATGAGGGGGGGAAGAGGGGTACAAAGGCAAGAAGTGACTGGCTTCCAAGCTTTCAAGAGGGAGCCTAGATCCAGAGGTTATGGAGGAAGGTAGAATCTCCACTGAGTAGTATCCAATCTGTCTAGAAGGGGTTGATGACAGGAAATGCAGATAGGTCTTTTGTGATACAATAGTAAGTAATCGTTATCAGTACTGACTTTGAGGATTGGAAATGTAAAGGTAGACATTCTGTAGCAAAAGCAGGGGAGTGGTTGACTTTGCAGTCTAGGAGTAGAGGTCCCTGGGACCATCAAAGGAGATGAGCAGAGTGTGGGACCCTACCCAGAGAAACAGTTATGCCAAAGATGGAGACAGAGACAATGACGTGGATAGATGGAGTGGCTGGGGACTCTACACCCAGAGAGGGAGAGGGGCTGTGTGTTGATGACCAAGGGGCAGGCTTGCGGGGTATAACCTTTGATTGGTTGATGATGCATAGAGGGGATTTTAACCATGGCAATGAAATGATATACAATAGGGTGAATGTAAAGCTAATGTTCTTCCATGTAAACTATCACATAATTCACAATAAAACATTAAAAAAAAAAAAAAAGATGGAGCCACTACACCAAAAAGAAATGATCAATGTACAACCATTTCAAGTGATAGCACATGATCACAAGCAAATGATACTGAAGGAAGAAATCTAAGGTGCATTGAAGCCAGGAATTAATGGAAATCTTACAACAAAATGATGAAGCACTGGAGGCACTCACTTATCTATGCCAAGAGACTTGAAAGACCACTACCTGGCCAACTAATAGGAAGAGATCAATATTTCTGCCAAATCCAGAGAAAGGCGACCCAATGGAAAGCAGAAATCATTGGACAATAAAATTAATATTGCATGCAAGTAAAATTTTGTTAAAGATGATTCAAAAATGTCTTCAGCAGTACATTGACACAGAACTGTCAGAGGTTCAAGCTAATTTCACAAGGGGACATGAAATGAGGTGTACCACTTCTGACATGAGATGGATCTTGTCTGAAAGCAGAGAATAACAGAAAGGTTTTAGCTGTGCTTTATTGACTACACAAATACTTTCTATTGTGTGGATCATGACAAGCTGTGAATAATATAATGAAGAATGAATATTCCAGAACAGTTATTTGTGCTCATGAAGAACCTATACATAGATTAAGGGGCAGTTGTTCAAACAGAACTAAAGGACACTGAATGGTTTAAAATTAAGAAGGTGTGCACTAAGGTTGTTTTCCTTCTCCACATTTATGCAATCTGTATGCTGTGCCAATAATCTGAGAAGCTGAAATATAGAAGAGCATGACATCCAGATCATTAATATCAATATCGCATAGAAAGAGAATTTTGCTAAAGATTATTCTAAAATGTTGTACAGAGAAATGCCAGAGGTTCAAGTCAGATTCAGAAGAGGACAAGGAATGAGGAATATTATTACTGACATCAGACGGATCTTGGCTGAAAGCAGAGAATACCAGAAATCTATTTATCTGTGCTTTATTGACTATGCAAAGACTTTCAATTGTTTCACTCATATGCTAAATACAGTTGTTGCAGAGAATAGTATTCTGGAACAATTAATTATACTCATGAGGAACCTGTACATAGAGCAAGAGGCTGTTAGTTGCTTAAACAAAACAAGAGAGCATGAATGGTTTAAAACTTTTAAACTGTACACCAGTGTTGTATTCTTTTGACCATACTTATTCAATCTGTATGCTGGGCACATAATCTGAGAAACTGGATTATATGAAAAAGAACATGGCATCTGGATGGGAGGAAAGTTCAATAATGACCTGCCATATGCAGATGATACAACCTTCTTGTTGAAAGTGAAGAGGACTTAAAATACTACGGATGAAGATCAAAGACCACAGCCTTTGGTATGGATTAGATCTCAATGTAAAGAAAACAAAAATCCTCATCACTGAACCAATAAACAACACCCATATAAATGCTGAAAGGATTGACATTGTCAATGATTTCATTTTGCTCAGATCCACCAACAACTCTCATGGAAGTAGTAGTCAAGGAATCAAGCAATGTATTGCATTAGGCAAACCTACTGCACAAGACCTCTTTAAAGTGTTCAAAAGAAAAGATGTCAGTCTCAGGACAAAGATAAACCTGCCCCTACAAGCTACTATGGCAAGACTTCATCTCTCATAATTTGTACATATTCTCAGGAGTTTTCAGTCTCTGGAGAAAGACATCATCCCTGGTAAAGTGAGGGTCATAAAACAATAAAAAAAGAAAAAGAGGAAGACCCCCAGTGAGACAGATTGGCACAGTTGCAGCAGCAATGGGCTCAAGCATAGCAAATTGTGAGGTTGGTGCACTAGCATTAGGTCAATCAATATAGTAGGTACTGATTCAATGGCACCTGACGACAACAACAACACGCATTAATCAGATTTTGTATTATTTTTTTGAAACCTGAAAACAGCCCTACACGATGGTCTTTATACGTTATCTTGTTAACTCCATCTCTTACTAGTCTCCTCCTTACTTATTCCTCTGCATCACACTGACCACAAAGAACTACTTAGTACTTTGAACAAGCCAAACATGTTCCTACCTTATCTACCTATTCACGGATTATTCTTTCCCCAGACATTCACCAGACTAATTCTCTTACCTCCTTTATATTTTTGTTTAAATATTACCTTATCAATGACTAAATTGTTGCTCTTGTTGTTATTGTAAGCTGTTATCAAATTGTCCCCAGAGTCTTGGTGATACCATGCATAGCAGAATGAAATGTTAGTCCTGCACTACCATCTTCAAGATACATCAGACTGCTGTGATCCATAGGGTTGTTAGTAGCTGATTCTCAGTAGTAGATCACCAAGTCTTCCTTCAGAGTCCATCTTAGACTGGAAACTTTATTGAAATCTGTTCAGCATCATAACAACACACAAGCTTCCACTGAAAAACAAATAGTGGCTACACATGATGTGCATTAGCCTTGAACCCAGGTCTTTGGCATGGAAGGTAAGAATTCTACCACTAAACCACCACTGCCCACTGAATGGATAAACATCCTACTGCAAAGCATACTTCTCAACCACCAAGCATCTTTTAATATCCTTACTATGCTTTTCTTTTATTTTTTCAGGGTGGCACTCACCACCTTCTAATATACTATGCCATTTTCTTAATTATCTTTTCCCCCTGCTCTAACAGAAACTCCACAAGTACAGATATCATCTGTCTAATTTCGTTCATGGATACACACTGTTGCTGTTGTTGTTACTAAGTGTTGTGGAGTCAGTTCTAACTCATAGAGACCCTGTATAGGGTTCCCAAGGAGCACCTGGTGAATTTGAACTGCCAACTTTGTAGTTCAAATCAACCTTGCAGTCAAGTGCTTATCCCACAGCACCACACCAGGCCTAGGCCCCTATAATTGTGCTTGAAACATTATGGGCATTTAATATTTTTTAAATAAATGAATTAATTAAATGCTAGACTTTTTGGGGAAACTTTTTATTGTGAATTAAGTGAAGGTTTTACATTCAACAAATTACACACTGTTCCATCTCAATGACTGCAATCCCTTCCATGTAACAACAGTTATCCCACCCCCTCTATGTCATGCTTATTTCCATTCCACCCTTCTTTCCCATCCCTTCTCAGCTATGTCCTTAGGTTAATGTTTCCCTCTTGATCTTGAATAGTTGACCATTCCATGGTGAGCATACCTTAGAGTGTTACATAATGTTTCTCCTGTATACTTTTCTGTTGTTTGATTGAAAATTGAGCCATGAGGAGAGTTCTGTTCAAGACCTGAAGGGTGATCTAGGACCATAGTCTCAGGTTCCTTCAGTCTCTTTCTAACCAGTAAGCCTGGTCATTTTTTAGAATGTAATTTTGAGTTTTGTCCCACATTTTCTCCCACTCTCTCCAGAACCTTCTAATGTGATCCCTTTCAAAGCAGTTTGTAGTTGTATCCAGGCACCATCTAGTTCTTCTTGTCTCAGAGTAATGGTGACTGATATTCACATGTTCTATTAGTCCACTGGGGTAGTTGATTCTAAGCATTTTCATTTTTCATAATCTTTCTTCCACACATGGAGAGACCAACAGCTGTACCTTAGATGGCCACTCATGATAAATGCCAGACTTTTCAGCCTGGTGAGAAAACACCCACAAAATAAATTCCAACCTATTTCTCACCTTCTCACCTACTTCACTACTTAATTTTTCTACACTTCAGTCAGTGTGTAGCATACCAATGGTTACTTTGTTTTTATGGGACCAAAGCAGCAGCAACAACAAAACTATAAAAAATACACACTTTCATATAAAGGATTGTTAATTCTTTGTCACCCTTCCAAATTACAATGTTAAAATGAGGCTAATTCCATTCTCTTGCAAAGCCATTTCCAAAGTGGTTGTTTGAAGGTTTCCTAAGTAAAGATGGAACAGCACCATCTGCTGTCAGGCTACTGATGTTAACAAAGAAAACTAATTTAGGCCTTGTGAAACAAGTTTGTTCTCTAATTCATTTTAATAGTTGCCTTTTTAAATTCTGTTATGTCTTCTGTGCTGTCAAATTGATTCTGATTCAATGTGACCTGGTGTGGGCAGAGCAGAGCTTCCCTTTCAGAAGCAGATCACCAGGATTATCTTCAGGGGTACTTCTAAGTGGGTTTAAAACACCAACCTTTTGGTTAGTAATCAAGTGTTTAACTGTACGTGTTATCCAGAGACTCTAGATATTTCCCTTAGTTATGTGCCGTGGAGTCACCTCATCTTTCTACCGTGGAACAGCTGATAGTTTCGAACTACTGACCTTAAGGTTCACAGCCCAATTTGTAACCACTACGCTACCAGAGCTCCTTGTTGTTGTTGTTGTTAAGTGCCGTCGAGTCGGTTTCGACCCATAGCGACCCTGAATAGGGTTTCTGAGGCTGTAAATCTTTACGGGAGCAGATCGCCTCATCTTTCTCCCGCGGAGCAGCTGGTAGTTTCGAACTGCTGACCTTCCGGTTCGCAGCCCGATTCGTAACCACTACGCTACCAGAGCTCCTTAGCAAAGGTCCAAACAGTCAAGACTTACTGGTTAGTGCAAATGATAAATGCTCTCGCTGCTAAGCAGAAGTTTGGAAGTTTGAATACAATGAGAGGTGCCTTTGTTAAAAAGACTTGGTCATCAGCTTCAGAAAAATCAGCTATTGGGAAACCTATGAATTACCATTTTACTCTGACACAAATGAGGTTGCCATGAGTAGGACTCCACTTGACACAACTGATTTAAATGGTTTAGAGAAGAAGGCACAAGAAGCAGGTTGTTATTTGTTTTAAATCTAAAATCAGGTTCTCTATGAATATTCTCCTCTGTTAATCATTTTCTGTCTCAGAAAGTAAGACTTGTTGCTGTTGTTAAGAGAGGGCCCCGAAATAGTGCCAGTGGATCAATAAGCAATGTGAAATTTAAAAAACAATTTGACAAAGACATTTTTATAATAACCACAACTATTGGAGAAGAGTCAAAGATGGAGGAACTAGGCAGATATACTAGTCAGAGTCTGTACATCAAATACTCAGACAATCTAGTGAATTAAATATGGATGGCAATCCTAGAACCCAGAGCTTCAAAGAAGTATAAAAAAGTAAATCAAATACTCATAGAACAGACTGAACAAAAGCAGTGAATCAGGAGACATAAGGAAAGGTTAATTGTTCATTGGAGCAGTATGGTAATTTTAAATTACTGCAAGATATGTTCCAGTTAGAGGAGGAACCAGGTAACCTCCCAATGACCAGAAGCAGGTCAAACATTTGCTGCCTCCTTCCCCTTCACACACACATACTGTTGACATGCTTTTGTCCCCTTCTTTTTCTCATTTCTTTTCTTTATATCTCTTCACAGTTCTTCCCTCTTTATCGTTTCTTTCTTTTTTTCCCTTCCTTTTTCTTGAGCACTTTCTTCCTTTTTTTCCTGGTTATGATCCCATGGAGTAGGCACTCACATCTGCTGCCAATGTCGCAATCAGTGTCAGCCCATCCCCATTCATAATCACAAGTGTACGCTCCTGAGATTCGAGCGCTTTTTCCATACAGGTGTGTTTGGTGGTTAGTACTTTTGCAAGTATTTTGCTGCCTCTTGTGCTTTTCTTTTTTAAAAAGCTTTTCTTTTTTCCTTCTCCTTAGTTCTTCCCTCTCCCCACTCTTCTTGTTTTTCTCTTCATTCTTTCATTTTCTCCCCTTCTTTTCCCCATTCCCTTTTTGATTCCACAGAGTTAGTGTCTTGTTTTCCCCTTCCATGGTCAGCAATGTCACTCCTCACCTCTCCATGGATGGTGGTGTGTGCTACACCAGAATGAGTCTTTTATTGCTGTTGCAAGTGTGTTGGGCAGCTAACACTTGCACCAATATTTTGTGTGGTTTTTTCTTTCTTTCTTTTTTTCCGGTCTTCTCATTTACTCCCTCCCCCAATTTTGTTTCTTTTACTGTATTTCTTTTTATTTCTTCATCTTCCCCTTCAATTAAAAAAATCCAGTTAGGTATATGCCCTACCCTGCACCATAAGTGCTCAGTAGCATCTACCCCTAACATTCCACATTCAGCAGTATATCCTCCTGTAACATGAACAACACATTACCATTGCAGCTGTGCTTGGTACCTAGTGCTTGCACTACTACTGTGCCACATTTGCTTTGTTTTGTTTTCTTCTTTATCTCTTTATTTGTTTCTCCTTAGACTTCCCCCAGATCAAGTTCCCTCCCCCGTTTATTTTCTTCCTCTTTCCCCTGAGTATCTTATCTCTTTCCCTACCATTAGGGAGTCAATAACCCATCCCAAAGTGCCACCATCTACTTCAACACATTTCCCCACTTCTGTAATCCTGGATAGGTCACATCAGATGGTGAACAACACACACCCAGGATGACATCAGCTGCTCTGCACTATCAGTGATTTAAGGCTCATGCTTATACTCCCACATGCAAATGAAAGCAGCCAGAAACAGGTGGTGAAAAATCTCATTGCTGTCAAACTAAAGACTAGGATAACATTCTCACCCTGCTGCCAAGATATATTGAGACAAAACAAAACAAAAATTTAAGATGTATAAAACCAATATAAAATCAACAAATACAATGACACTACAATATCTTGGAACCAACAGCTTCAAATTGCACACACACATATACATTGAGAAAGTGGCTCAAACAAGTGCCAAAAATATGGTGCCAGAAAATCTCCCAGAGGAAGAAATACTATTTGAACTACCTAACGATTTCAAAAGACATATATATTTAGGTACCTTAAACAGATTGATAGAAAATTTGTGTAATCACAGACAAAAATCAAAGAAAACATAAACAACATTCTAGAAAAATTCAATAAAACACTCCAAAAATAAATCGACAAAATAGACTATTATAAACCATACTAAAACAGCAAATAAAAATCTATAACAATAATTATAAAATTTCAGAAGTAGTCAATTCATTGAAAGGACAAAGAAGTAGAATTAAATCAATGTAAGACTTAACAACAAGACAGGATTAGCCAAATATTTCAATGCTAATATGTTCGAGAATAATCAGAAAAAAGAATGAAGAAAATCTAAGAATTACATGTGACACAATCAAGAGAAATAACTTACAGGTGATCAGCATTCCAGAACAGGAACAGACCAAAAGGAGAGAGAGAAAATTGTCAGAGTTGTTATAAGAAAACTTTCATAATATTGTTAAAGATGAGAACATACACAAACAAGAAACTCTATGAATTCCAAATAGGATAGACCCCAAAGGGGCATTACTAAGACATATCATAGCCACACTTTGCAAACCAAAAACAAAGAGAATCCTGAAAGCAACACAGGGAAAATGCAGCTACATACAAAGGAGAATCAGTAAGATTAAAAACAGATTTCTTGGAACTTCCGGTTTGAGCGATAGCAGTGAAAACCAGGTAGGGTACTCTCTGATGAGAAGGGAGGAGGAGCTCACAAAGGAAGTGCTCATTGAACAATTCCAGAGGTCCATATCTACCATAAGATCCAGGACATCAGTTTCTTGCACTTGCAAAAATCATAATACTAAGGAAAATACTGTGAGTTAGGAATCTGGAGATGGGACTCCCTCAGCACCTACCCTGCCCTGGCAGAGTTTAGAGGGTGGGGCTAAAGCCAGTCTGGCTCAGAAAGCCATGCTAAAAGCAGTGCAGAGGCATTTGCAAAAAAAAAAGAAAAGAGAGAGACGGGGGAGACTACACATTTCTCCCTGCCCCACTTTCATTGCTCATCCTGGACATGAGGCGGGACAGTTTTCCCAAGGTACAGAGAGAGGGAGCATGGCGGTGACTTATGACGACACCCGCAAAGTCACAGTCCTAAAAGTTTCCCCAGTGTGACCCCTCCTAGTGGTGCACCGTGGAGTAAGTTCCGACACCAGACAACTCTGTGCGGGGGTTTTCCAGGCTGTAGGTCTGTGCAGGAGTGGACCACCTAGCCTTTCTCCCACAATTCAGCTGATGGTTTCGAGCTGCTGACCATGCAGTTAGCAGCCCCATTTGCAGCCGCTGTGCTGCCTGAGCTTCCTGCGCAGGACCGGACCAATTCAAAGCAATCTGTAAAATCCCGGCATAAAAGGACTCAACCATCCTGAGAATTGCACTGTGTACATGCAGATATCTAACTGACCTTCAGAGACAAAAATAGTGGACAATCTTTCTCCCATTAACTCCCCAATATCTACCTGTGTACCTCTACTGTAGTAACTAGAGGAGGGGCCTGAGAGACTGGTCACCCTTATCCCCTACTGGAGGCTTCTAATTTCACACACAGTGACTGTGTAGCTCAGGACAGTAGGTCACAGTTTCATTTCTGTGTCAAATTGGTGATTTATTTTACTATGCATTTATATTACTTCTTCTTCTGGTTCTTTTTATCACACATCTTTCCTGGAGGTGGGAACATCCACTGAAACAAGAGCCAACAACACCCACTACAAATTACATGTGAAAAGGGAAGCCTATCTCCTGATCATATTCACCAGGAAACACCCAATAAGCTTAACAAAAACGAAAAAACATTCACTTAAGCTTAAAAAACAAAAATATCATGATGAACAAAAAGTAATAAATGATATCAAAATATGTCCAAAATTAGAAGAGTACTGATACAAATGAGCTGGAGAGAGACAAAGGCTTTATAAAGGAGGAAGAGCCAGTATTGGATATGCCTGAGAAAGAACTCAGAAGAATGATATGGAAACAAATTCAAATGCTCCAAAAAGGGGTGGAGGAAAACAAGGAAGAAGTCAGGAAAGTACTACAGGAGCAATTAAATAAGATTGAT
>NW_006408647.1:2156626-2158583 GCF_000296735.1 Chrysochloris asiatica
CAGGAAGGATAGACAGCAAAAGAAAGTCACCAAGCCCTCCAAAATATCAAGCCCTCCAAAAATCAAAGACAAGGAAAGAATACTAAAAGTGGCCAGGGAGAAGAAAAATGTCACTTATAAAGGCAAGCAAATTATATTAAGCTCTGACTATTCAGAACAAACAATATAAAAAGCCCTACAAGAAAAAAACTGTCAACCAAGAATTGTCTATCCAGCAAAATTATCAATCAAATACCAAGAATCATCTATCCAGCAAAACTATCAATCAAACACCAAGAATCGTCTATCCAGCAAAATTATCAATCAAATACCTAGAATTGTCGACCAGCAAAACTATCAATCAAATAAAATGGTGTGATCAACACATTCCACGATAAACAGAATCTGAAAGATTTTATCAAAACCAAACCAGCACTTCAAAACATCCTAAAGGGAGTTCTGTGGTCTGAAAACCAACAAGAACAGAGAACAAACAGAGATTAACAGGCATGGCAATACCACCTGGAACTCAGTCAACAGACAGCAGAGTCCAGAATAGAACAAACTACAATAACAATCTCAAAGGAGCTGGAAGGTCAACCGAAGATCAAAATTATATCAATGTCAAAGAAGGGACAAGCGTAGCAATAGAGACTCACGGGGTAAGGATGTCAGGCAAATTACAGGATACAATGGATTATCTTAAATGAAGAGAAAAGTTAGTAAACTATAAAGTAATCCCAAAGAAAATTAATACTTCACAATTTATCATAAAAATGAATTCCAAACAAAACATGAAAACTAAAAAGAAACCGACAAGAAATAGCACAATAAACACAAGCTAAACACAAGAAGGCATGTGGAACAAAAGAATGAACAGCACCACCAAAAAAAAATAACATAATGGCAGCAATTAATTCATACCTATCGATAATTACATTTAATGCCAATGGATTGAATGCCCCAGTGAAGAGACAGAGAGTAGCAGAATGGATAAGAAAACAAGACCCTTCAATATGCTGACTGCAAGAGACACACCTTGCACACAAAGTCAAAAACAAAAGGTAAAGGATGGAAAAATTTTTACCAAGCTAACTGCAACAATAAACAAGCAGGAGTGGGCAATACTAATCTCCAACAAAGTAAATTTTAAGATAAAAACCAGCATAAGTGACAAAGAAGGACACTATCTTATGTTCAAAGGGTCAATTGAGCAAGATGACATAACCATAATAAATATCTAAACTCCCAATGACAAAGCCCCAAGATACATGAAGCAAAACTTACTGGAATTGGAGAAAGAAATAGATAAATCTGCAATTATAGTGGAAGACTTTAACACACCACTCTCAAAAAGGGACAGAACAACCAGAAAGAAACTTGACAAAGTTACAGAGGACCTAAACAACACAATCAACCAAGTTGACCTCATAGATGTATACAGAGCATTCAATCCAACAACAGCACAATACACATTCTTTTCCAATGTGCATGAACATTTTCCAGAATTGATCATGTGTTAAGTCACAAGCAAGCCTCCATCAATTTACAAACATCAAAATTCTACAGAGCATCTTCTCACACCACAATGCTATAAAACTAGAAATGAACAATAAGAAGACCAAGACAATGAAGTTGTATACATGGAAATGAAACAACACAATGCTGAAAAGCATCTGGGTAAAAGAAGAAAATAAACGTGAATTCACAAAGTTCCCAGAAATAAATGAGAATGAAAACACAACATGCCAAAATCTTTGGGACACGGTGAAAGCAGTGCTGAGAGGACAATTTGCTGCAATAAATGTGCATATCCAAAAAGAGAAAAGAATAAAAATTAACACATTAACACAGCATCTTCAACAATTAGAAGCAGAACAGCAGAGGGAACCAAAAGTCAGCAAAATAAAGGAAATAATAAATATAAGAGCAGAAATAAACAAGATGGAAAACCGAAAAACTATAGAAAGAATCAACA
>NW_006408647.1:2161363-2162507 GCF_000296735.1 Chrysochloris asiatica
ACAGGATAACCTGGGAGCTGGGGGTGGGAGGAGGCCAGCAATACACAAGAAGGGTGAGGGGCTGTATGCGGATGATGATCAGGGGCAGGGTTGCATGGTTGATGGATGATGCATGGAAGGAATTGTAACCATGGCAAGGAAATGATATACAATGGGATCAATGTGAAGCTGATGTCCTCCCATGTAATCTATCACATAATTCACAACAAAGCATTAAAAAAATAAAATAAAATAAAAAACAGATTTCTTGGGAAAAACCATGCAGGCAAGAAGGCAAAATGATGACATATGTCAAACCATGAGTGAAATGGGTCAAGCCCCAAAAGAACACTATGAATGCAGCACCATTCCTCTTCAATTTATCATTCCTGGCATAGTAAACCATGTGGTTGTAAGACTCAAAATGGCCATTTCAGGTCACTAATGCCATTTCAGTTCATTAATAATTAAGATATCGATGTTTATGCATTCCATTTCATTTTTGGCTATTTTTTCTACATTTCTGACATTTCATTTTTGACAATTTCCAATTTTCCTAGATTCATACTACATACATTCCATGTTCTGATTATTAAAAAATATTTACAGCCTTTTCTCTTCATTTTGAGTTGTGCCCATCAAAAAATGAAAGTCCTAAATGCTTTACTTCTGAGATCATTACTCCATGCGCATCATCACGGTCAACTCTACGTTGAGGAGGCATTTTCTTCATTAGTCACATTTTGATTTCCTTTCAACCAGAGAGATTATTTTTCATCATTATCTCTAACAGTGCTTCTCTGCTATGCATAAGGTATTTAGTGACTAAATTTTTGGAAATAGTTCATCTCTCCTTCTTCCTAGTCTGTCTTCATCTGGAAGCTCATCTGAACCCAGTCCACCGTGTTTGTTTAAAATAGCCATGGCATAGCTTCCAGAATCACAAGCCACCACAGTATGACAAATTGACAGACATATTTTGGTGAGTGAAATTAGTCAAGCAAAAAAGGAGAAATGTTTATAATATTAATATTGTAATACCTCAAATATTGTTTTCATGCTAAAATAAACATTTTTTGATGGATCTTGACTGAAAGCAGAGAATATCAGAAAGATGTTTACCTATGCTTTATTGACTACGCAAAGGCTTTCAATTGTGTGGATC
>NW_006408647.1:2163579-2179924 GCF_000296735.1 Chrysochloris asiatica
ACAACAACAACAATGGTTTGATGGGAAGGAGAGTAATTCACTGGCTAGAGGATAGAGTCATGCTAACTTTGGTGACTGGCAGAAAGTTTGAGAGAAGAATAATTAGTAGAAGTGAAGACATAGGAAGGTGTTCAAGGGCTAAAGGTGGTTTAGGTAAATAGTGTTATATAAAAATCTTGGAAAAACAATTTTTGACAGGTAGATACATGGATTGAGGCACTAGCTGAATGTCAACACTACCTAAAGCAATATGCAGATAAAATGTAATCCCAATCGAGATTCCAACGCCATTCTTCAAAAAGATAGAAAAAGCTTATCACCAATGTATGGAAAGGAAAGATAACTAGAGCAATGTTGGAGGCCTTTCACTCCCTGATCTCAAAATCTACTACACAGCCACAGTGGTCAAAACCATGTGGTACTGGACGACAAAGAAAAACATGAGCAGAATCAGAGAACCAGCCACACCAGAGATCGAGGCAGAGATGATCGCATGGAGAGTAGAGCAGCTGAGGGTTCTAGACTCATGGAAAGAGAAAGGCTGTGTGCTGGCAACCATGAGGCAGGCTTGCAGAATGTGCCCTCTAGATGTTTAAATGATTATATATTCCTAAGTGTCTTTGTGATATAAACACACACACACACACACACACAGAGGGACTAGAAGTAAATATTGTTAAATGATGATGCATAGAGGGGATTATAATCATTGCAATGAAGCAAAATATGGGTGCTGTTGTTGTTGTTAAGTGCCATCGAGTTGATTCCAACCGATAAAGGCCTTGTATAGGGTTCATGGAACAGCTGGTGAGCTTGAACCGCTGACCTTGTGGTTCAAACCACTTTGCAGCCAGCGAAAACTAGTGTTTTCCCATGTAAATTATCACTCAATTCACAATAAAAGCTTTAAAAACACACAGTGTGGTACTGGTATAACAAAAGATACATAGATAAATAGAAAAAAAATTGTGATCTAGAAGCAAACCCAATCACATACAATCATTTGGTTTTTGACCAAGGGCTAGAAACATTAAATGGAGAAGAGATATTCCTCAATAAACTAAACTAGAAATTCATTTGCAGAAGAATGAAACAAGACCCACATTTTACACCATATACAAAAATAAATTCAATGTGGGCTAAAGACCTAAACATAAAACATAAAACTATAAGTATCATTAATGAAAAATAGGGACAAACTTAGGGACTCTACCACATGGCATAAATACACTGCCCAAAACAAAACAAAACAAAAAACTACAAACAAACAAATGGTAGAACACAAGTTAGAGGACTGGTACCTTCTAATAATCACATAATTATGTGCATTAAAAGATTTCATAAAAAGTGTAAAACATGAGCCTAGTCTGGGAAAGAAATTTTTGCAATGACATGTCAGACAATGACATGTAATACTAATCTTTAAAATTTATAGAAATCATTGACATTTCTACAAGAAAAAGAAAAACAAATGTAATTAAAAAATGGGTATAGTACATGACCAGACACTTCACCAAAGAAGACATTCAGGCATCCAAGAAACACATGAAGAAATATTAGTCATTAGAGGGATTAAAATCAAAACAACAATGAGATATCAGCTCACCCAAACATTAATAGCAAAGTTCAAAAGAAAATAACAAATGCTGGACAGAATTTGGAGAGAGATTGAGACCCTCCTACATTGCTGATGGGATTGTAAAATGGAACAACCACTGTGGAAAATGCTATGACACTTCATTAAAAAGTTGGAAATAGAAATAGTATATGACCTAGCAATCCCTCTACTTGGTATATATACAGAAGAAATTAGAGTAAGAATACAAGTAGATATGTGCACACCAGTGTTCATTAGAATACTATTCATAGCAGCAAAACGGTGAAGACTGTCTAAATGCCAAACAGTGGAAGGATGAAAAAACAAACGTTGGTACATGCACACAATGCAATACTATGCAACACTGAAGAAAATTGATGAATCTGTGAAACATTGCATAATATGGATGAATCAGGAGGACATTACCCTGAGTAAAATTAACCAATTACAAACGTATGAATACTTATACTAATATTGTAAAAAGTCAAGAAAACATTTTCGAGCTAAAACCAACATTCTTTGATGTTTCCAGGGGTGGGAAGTAAGAGAGAGTAATTCACTGGCTAGAGGGTAGATTCATGCTAACTCAGGTGACTGGGAGGGAAATATACAAGAAGAGGGATTTTTAGAGAAGAATTATAAATGCAGGTGAACATACAGGGAAGTCAGCAAGAGCTAAAGGTTATAGAGGCAATTCTTCAACATAACTAGCAGCATATATACAAATACAAAAGCCAACATTATTCTTAATGGAGTAAAACAAAAAATTTTCCCTTGTAAACAGGAACAGGACAAGATTACCCTTTATCACCAATCCTATTCAATAAAGTGTTGGAAGTCTTAGCCAGAACATTAGTCAAATTGAAGGCATCAAAATTGAAAAAGAATTCAAATTCTATTTGCAAATAAAAGGATACTGTGCATGGTTGTTGTTGTTGTTTAAGTGCCTTTGAGTTGGTTCTAACTCATAGCAACCCTATATAGGGTCTCCAAGGAGCGGCTGGTGAGCTTGAACCAGGGACCCTGCAGTTCAAACCAACCTTACAGTTCAGCACATTAACTGCAATGCCACACCAGGATTCTGATCCTATGCATAGAAAATGTCAAAGACTCAGCATGGAATGTATTGGAAAATTCAGCGAAGTGGCAGAATGCAAGATCAGTATACAAAAATCAATTGGATTTTTCTATATCAATTGTTGTCGTTCGTGCCCTCAAGTAAGTTCCAACTCATAGCAAACCTCTGTATGGTTCCCAAGGAGAAGCTGATGAATATGAACTGCTGAATCACCTTGTGGTCCAGTGTTTTATCCCAAGTGCCACACCAGGACTCCCTACATCAATAGAGAGCTCCAAAAAGGAAACTAAGGAAACAATGCCATTTACAATAGCCTCTCAAAGATGAAATACATAGGAATAAATCTAAAAAACAGTGAATAAAAGCTACACAAAGAAATCTACAAAGCACTACTACAAGAAGGCAAAAGAGACCTACAACAGCCGAACAATAC
Source organism: Chrysochloris asiatica (assembly GCF_000296735.1). NCBI lineage: Eukaryota > Metazoa > Chordata > Mammalia > Afrosoricida > Chrysochloridae > Chrysochloris > Chrysochloris asiatica. The sequence continues at coordinate 2,166,688 of NW_006408647.1, forward strand.
ACCATGCTTTTATAGATAGGACAACATACCAGTAACTCAAAAATACCTAAAGAAATCTGCAGATATAACACAATCACAATCCAGATTCCAACACCATTCTATAAAGAGGTGTATTAACTCATCACTAACTTTACACAAGGAGCTCTGGTAGCATGGTGTTTACGAATCGGGCTGTGAAACTCAGAGTCAGCAGTGCGAAACTACCAGTCGTTCCACCGGAGAAAGATGAGGCTTTCTGCTCCCATAAAGATTTACAGCTTCGGAAACCCTGTACAGGGTCTCTATGAGTCGGAACCAAATCCACGGCACATAACAGCAACTTTACATGGAAAGGAAAGAGACCTCATATAAGCAAAAAAATTCTTTAAGACGGAAAATAAAATTGGAAGCCTCTTACATCCTGATCTCAAAATCTACTATGCAGCCACGGCGTTCAAAACAGCCTGGTGATGGCTAGATACATAGATCACTGGAGCAGAATTGAGGACCCAGAAGTAAATTTGTCTGCATACAGTGAACTGGTCTTTGACAAAGGGCCAGAACACATTAAATTGGGGGAGTAATAGTCTCTTCAATAAATGGTACTGGTAAAACTGGAAATCCATTTGCAGAAGAATGAAGCAATATACAAAAATAAACTCAATGTGGGTTAAAGATCTAAGTGTAAATCTTAAAACTATAAAGAATATCAGTGAAAAATTGGGGCAAATTAAGGGCCCCAATACATGCTATAAACATACTGTCAAATATAACTACAAACACAGAAATGGTGGAACACAAAATAGAGGACTGGAACCCTCTAAAAATCACAGACTTGAGTGCATCAAACGATTTCAAATCCAGTGGGAAACATAGCCACAGACTGGGAAATAAATTTTTGCAATGACATATCAGACAAGCGACTAATCCCTAAAATTTATAGAAAACTGTGACATCTCTGCTGGAAAAAGACAAACAACACAATAAAAATGGGCACAGAACATGAACAGACACTTTATGAAGGAAGACATTCAGGCACCCAAAAACATATGAAGAAATGCTCAGGATCATTAGTGTTTACAAAAATGAAAATCAAAACAACAATGAGATATCAACTCACCTCAGCATGAATAACAAAGTTCAAAGAAACTGAAAACAACAAATAACAGCAAGGTTTTGGAGAGATGTGAAACCTTCTGCATTACTGGTGGGACTGTAAAGTGATGTAGCCAATGTCATATCTTTAGAAAATAGGAAATAGAAATACCATATGACCATGCAATCCCTCTACTTGGTATATATACAAAAGAAATTAGAGTAAGTGTACTCTATGTACCTTTACTATGTAGCTATGTGCACACCAGTGTTCATAACAGTAAATATATACGACCTATGTTCATCTCAGCAATATTCACAGTAGCAAAAAAATGAAGACAACTTGAATGCCTAGCGATGAAAGAATGGATTAACAACTATTGGTGCAAACACACAATGGAATACTAAGCAAAAGCGAAGACTAACAATGATTTTGTGAAACATCTGATAACATGGAGAAACCTGGAGAACATTATGCTGAGTAAAATTTGTTGTTGTTGTTGTTATGTGCCATCGAGTCGATACCAACTCATAGCAACCCTATGCACAACAGGACGAAACACTGCTCAGTCCTTAGCTAACCTCACAGTTGTTGACACACTTGAGCCCCACTGATTCTGCCACTTTGCCAATCCATCTCGCTGGGAGTCTTCCTCTTCTCCTCTGACCCTCCACCTTACCAAACAAGATATCCCTCTCCACTGACTGGTACCTCCTGACAATATGTCCGAAATACAAGAGATGAAGTCTGCCCATCCTGGCCTCCAATAAACACTCTAGCTGTACTTCTTCCAACACAGATCTGTTTGTTCTTTTGGCAGTCCGTGGTATTTTCAATATTCTCCTCCAACACCATAACTCAAACACATCAATTCTTCTATGACCTTCCTTATTCACTGTCCAACTTCCACATGAATATGAGATTATTGAAAATACCAGGATTTGGCTTACATGTACATTAGTTCTCAATCAGACATCTTTGCTCTTCAACAATTAAAAAAGTTCTTACACAGCAGATTTGTCTAATGCAATACATCGTTTGATTTTTGACTGCTGCTTCCATGACTGTTGATGGTTGATCCAAGAAAAATGAAGTCTTTGACAACTTCAATCTTTTCTACATTGATAATAATATTGTTTGTTGGTCCAGTGGTGAGGATTTTTGTTTTTTTACATTGAGATGCAATCCATACTCTAGGCTATGGTTTGGTCTTATTAAGAAAGTATATTAGGTCCTCTTCACTTTGAGCATGAAAGGTTATATCATCTGTCGGGGACCCGCCTCGACATTGGGGTTTGGTTCACGAGGAGAGGATACCTGACGGCGATTCATATATATCAAGAATACACAGTAAGACAGAAAGGAGACAAAGAGAGAGACAAAGAGACACTCAGAAACCAGAGTGAATGCTGGACTGGCATCAGGCAGATCCTGCATTGCAAACATCTCAGCCACGAAGGCCGTAATATCCTGCATAGTGAACATATTAGCTAAACAGGCAGTATGGTTGCAAGGCTGGACTGTGCACCCTGCATGCTGAAGCGCATACCTTGCCAGTTGTAATGCACCTGGATTCGTTCTGCGCCTTCCTTTTATTTAGGGAAGGAGTTTCACATCAAGCTGGGAGGGACTTAGGCAAGGTACAGCTAACATCAGTACTTTTCCAGACATTCAGGTAACTTTACATAGTATTTCGCTGGTTCAAATCCCAGGCCCACAACTTGGTTTCTCAGGCTCAATTAACATATCTATAGCCCCTGAGCATAGTTGGGGGAAGGTGAGAGATAAAGACAAAAGCTTGGGCGGAGTCCTGCTGCTTCGGCTTCCTGAGCCAGGTCTGCAGGACTCCAGACACCCAGGTGAATGGGCTGCACCTGGAAAAGGATTAGGGAGGATGGGTTCTTTGTCTAGAACAAAGAACCGAGAAGTAGCGAAGATATTTTTAGTTAATCCTTTGGAAAAAGGCTTAACCTTACAACCTTTAGTCTCTGCTTTAGGAAAATACCACATTTATCTGTGGATTGTCAAAGGCTCCAGTGTATTAATTTAATATACATACCTGGATATTAATATGAAAGCAATTTGCCATTAACTGCCAGTGGCCTCATTTGTTACACTCGGCCCTAGAGGGCCTCGAACCTCTGACTAGTCTTACACGGTCTGTAACAATCATCTTCATATTTCAGGTTGTTAATGAGTCTTCCTCCACTCCTGATGCCACATTTTTCTTCATATGACCCAGTTTCTTAGATTATTTGCTCAGAATACAGGTTGAATAAGTATTTGTGAAAGAATACAACCCTGTCACACACCTTTCCTATATTTAAACCACTCAGTGGTCCCAGGTTCTGTTCAAACAACTACCTCTTCGTCTATGTACATGTTCTTTATGAGCACAATTAAGTGTTCCAGAATACTCATATTTCACAATGTTGTCCATAGCTTCTTTTGATAAACAGAATCTAAAGACTTTGCGTAGTCAATAAAGTACAGGTAAACATCTTTCTGGTATTCTTTGCTTTCAGCCAGGATCCAGCTGATATCAGCAATGATATCCCTCATTGCATATTATCCAATTCTGAATCTGGGTTGAACCTCTGGAAGTTCTCTGTCAAAGCATGGTTGTAGCCATTTCTGTATTACCTTTAGTAAAACTTTACTCACATGGAATATCACAGATATTGTCTAATGATTTCGGCTTGCTGTTGAGTCACCTCTCTTTGCAATGGGCACAAATATGGATCTTTTCCAATCACTTGACCACATAATTTTCTTCCAAAATTCTTGGCATAGATGTGTGAGTGCCTCCAGTACCATCTCACTTTCTTGAAAGATTTCAATTTGTATACCACAAATTCCTGGTGTTGTGTTCTTTACCAATTCCTTCAATACACTTTGGACTTCTTCTTTCAATATCATTGGCTCTTAGTCATATGCTACCTCTTGAAACCATTGAGCATTGACCATTTCCTTTAGGTACAGTGACTCTGTGTATTCCTTCCATCTTCTTTTAATGATTTCTGCATCATTCAATAATATGCCCAGAGAATCCTTCAATACTGAAAGTCGAGGCTTGGATTTTTTCTTCATTTCCCTCAGTTTGAGAAAAGCTGAGTGTGTTCTTCCCTTTTGGTTTTCTAACTCCAGATCTTTGCACATTTTGTTGCAATATTTGACATTGTCTTCTTGAGCTGACCTTTGAAATTTTCTGTTCAGCTCTTGTACTTCCTCATTTCTTCCATATGCTTTAGCATTTTTATGGTGGAGAGCAAGTTTCAGGGTCTCTGTTGACATCCATTTTGGTCTTTTCTTTCTTTCCTGTATTTTTAATGAACTTTTGCTTTTTTCATGTATGATGTTCTTGAAGTCATCCCACAACTCTTTGGTCTTTGGTCATTAGTGTCCCGGGTATCAAATATGTTCTTGATATGGTCTCTAATTCTAATTGGTGGGATTTATTCCAGTTCATATGTTGGCTCTCCTAGACATGTTTTCATTTTTTTCAGCTTCAGTCTTAATTTGTGTATGAGCAATTGATGGTCTGTTCCACAGTCTGTCCCTGGCCTTGTTTTGACTGATAATATGGAGCTTTTCCACCTTCTCTTCCCACTGATGTAGTCAGTTTGATTTCTGTGTATTCCATCTGGTGAGATCCATGTGTATAATTTTCATTTACGCTGTTTAAAAAAGGTATTTGTAATGAACAAATAATTGGTTTTGCAGCATTCTAGCATGTTACCTCCAGCATTATTTCTGTGACCATGGCCATATTTTGCAACTATTGATCCTTCTTCTTTGTTTCCAACCTTTGCATGCCAATCACCAATGATTATCAATATATCTTGATTGCATGTCTGATCAATTTCAGATTGAAGAACTTGGTAGAATTCTTCTATTTCAACCTCACTGACTTTTTTTGTTTGGTGTGGAAATTAGAATAGTAATAGTATTAACTGGTCTTCCCTGTAGGCACATGGATATTATGCAATTATGGACAACATTGTACCACCTCATGACAGATCTTGACATGTTCTTTTTAAGACGAATGCAACACCATTCCTCTAGAATTTGTCATTTCTGGCATAGTAAACCATATGGTTGTCAGATTCAGAATGTCCATTTTAGTTCACTAAAACCATTTCAGCTCACTAATGCCTAAGATATCGATGTTTATGCATTCCATTTCAATTTTGACTTTTTTTTTACATTTTGGCATTTCATTTTTGACAAATTCCAATTTTGCTAGATTCATACTTTGTACATTCCACTTTCTGATCATTAATTGATGTTTACAGCTGTTTCTCTACATTTTGAGTTGTGCCCCATCTGCAAATGAAATTCTGAAGGGCTTTACTTCCAAGAGCTTTACTCCATTCGTGTCATCAAGGTCAACTCTACTTTGAGGAGACAACTCTTTCCCAGTTGTATTTTGAGTGCTTGCCACCTAAGGGGCTCATTTTCTGACACTATATCTGAGAGTGTTTCTCTGCTATTCATGAGGTTTTCAGTGACTAAATATTTGGAAGTAAGTCATCTCTTTTTCTTCTGAGTCTGTCTTCATCTGGAAGCTCATCTGAATCCTGTCCACCATGCGTGACCCTGCTGGTATTTAAAATACCCATGGCATAGCATCCAGAATCACAGCAACTCACATGACACCACAGTACAACAAACTGACAGACACATTGTGGTGAGTGAAATTTGTCAATCACAAAAGGAGAAATATTTATGATACTAATATTGTAATAACTCAAAAAATTGTTTTCATGTTAAAAGAAACATTCTTTGATGGTTACTAATGGTTTGATGGGAGGGAGAGTAATTCACTTGCTAGAGGATAGAGTCATGCTAATTCTGGTGACTGGCAGAAAGTTTGAGAGAAGAATGGTTAGTAGAAGTGAAGACATAAGGAGGTGTTCAAGGGCTAAATGTGGTTGAGGTAAATAGTGTTATATATACAACCTTAGAACAACAGTGTTTGACAGGTAGATACATGGATTGAGACACTGGCTGAATGTCAACACCACCCAAAGCAATATGCAGATAAAATGTAATCCCAATCGAGATTCCAATGCCATTCTTCAAAAAGATAGAAAAATGTTTTATCAGTAATATGTGAATATGAAACAGAACTAGAGCAAAGTTGGAGGTCTTTCACTCCCTGATCTCAAAATCTACTACACAGCCACAGTAGTCAAAATCATGTGGTACTTCCGGTTTGGGGCGGCAGCCAGAGAAGCCAGAAAGGGTACGCTCAGGTGAGAGGGAGAGGGAGCTCACGAAGGAAGAGCTCATAGAGTAAATCCAGAGACCTGGATCTAATATAAGATTCAGGATTGCAGTCTCCCGATCTCGCATGTGGGAAAAAATCACGCTACAAGGAAAATAAGGGCATTTTAGGAATCTGGCAGCTTGACCATCTTGGAGACTACCACGGCAGAGTTTAGAGGGCGGGGCTAAAGCCAACCCATTCAAAAGGGAGGAGACAGGAAACCAGGGGAAACTACATACCTCTCCTTTTCGCTCTTACTGTCCCAATGTTAGTTCTTAGCCCGGACATAAGGCGGAACAGTTTTCCCACGGTACAGAGAGAGAGAGCTGGGGGGCGACTTAGTTCTTTTGATCACACATCTTTCCTGGAGGTGGGAGCTTTTCCTCCCTACATCATCTAAGAAGAGACAGGAATTGTAGCCATATAGCCAAGCTATATGAATACACCATAATACTCCACCATTGAGACAAGACCTAACATCACCTGCTATGTACTACAGATGATAGGGGAAGCCTATCTCCTGATCATATTATTAATAATAATAATCAATGAATAAGAAACAGCAAACATTATCAAAACAGTCCCAAAACAGAAGAGAGCAGCTGATGCAAATGAACTGGAGCCAAACAAAGGTTTTATAGAGGAGGAGGAGTGGGGTTCTGGATAGGATATGCTTGAGAGGAAATTCAGAAGAATTATATGGAAACAAATTCAAATACTCCAAAAAGGGGTCGAATTAAATAAGGAAGAAGTAAGGAAAGTACTGCAGGAACAATCAAATAGAATTGACACAACATTGGAAATAATTCAAAACCTGAAGAAAGATGTCCAGGTGATCAATAATAAGATATCAGAAATGGACAATAGGCTGAAAGGGGAAAGGAACAGACTAGAAGAGATGGAAGCCAGAACTAGCGAACTGGAAGACAAATCTCTCAATACTGCCAACATAGAAGAGCAAGCAGCTAAAAGGATAAAACAATCTAAAGAGAGTCTAAGATTCATGCTGAATAACATGGAAAGGAATATTCGGAACAAGAAGAATCAGAGAAATCCACAGAGGAGATAGGTGAAGACCTTCTGGAAGAAAATTTCCCTAACATCTTGAAAGATGAGAAGATAAACATTCAATAAGCCCAACGTACCCCAAGGAAGGATAGACCCCAAAAGAAAGTCTCCAAGACATATAATAATCAAGCTCTCCAAAATCAAAGACAAGAATACTAAAAGTGGCCAAGGAGAAGAGAAATAAAACATATAAAGGCAAGCAAATTAGATCAAGCTCTGACTATTCAGTAACAAACCATGCAGGCAAGAATGCAATGGGGAGACATATACAAAGCCATGCAAGAAAAAAAACTGTCAACCAAGAATCTTCAATCCAGCAAAACTATCAATCTAATATGATGGTGCATTCAAAATATTCCAGGATAAACAGAATCTGAAAGATTTTATCAAAACCAACCCAGCACTTCAAAACATCCTAAAGGGAGTTCTGTGGGCTGATAACCAACAAGAATAGACAACAAACAGAGTTTGACAAATATGGCAATACCACCTGGAACACAGTCAACAGATAGCAGAGTCTAGAACAGAACAAGACTGCAACAACAAACTCAAAGGAGCGGAGAGATCAACTGAAGGCCAAAATTATATCAGTGTCAAAGAATGCAACAACAGAAGCCCAGGTTGTGGGGATGCCAGGTAAATTACAAGTTACAATGGAGTATCCTAAATGCAGAGAAAAGCTAGTAGACTACAAGGCAACCCCAAAGAAAGTTAACATTCCACAACATATCATAAAAATGAATTCCCAAGCAGAACAAGTGAACATAAAAATTAGTAAGAAACCAACAAGAAACAACTTAAAAAGCACAAATCCAACACAAGAAGGAAAGCAGAACCAAAGAACAAACAGCACCGCCAAAAAAGTAACATAATGACAGCAATCAATTCATTCTTATCGATAATTACATTGAATGTCAATGGATTGAATGCACCAGTGAAGAGACAAAGAGTGGCAAAATGAATAAGAAAACAAGATCCATCAATATGCTGCCTGCAAGAGACACACAAAGACAAAAACAAACTAAAAGCTAAAGGATGGAAAAAATTTACCAAGCCAACTGCAACAATAAGCAAGTAGGAGTGGCAATACTAATCTCTGACAAAATAGACTTTAGTATAAAAACCAGCGTAAGAGACAAAGAAGGCCATGATCTCATGATCAAAGGGTCAATTTAGCAAGACGACATAACCATAATAAACATATACACTCCCAATGAAAGAGCACCAAGAAACATAAAGCAAACCTTAATGGAATTGAAAAAAAAAATAGATAAATCCACAATTATAGTGGGAGATTTCAACACACCACTCTCGAAAAGGGATAGAACAACCAGAAAGAAACTTGACAATGCCACAGAGGAACTTAACAACACAATCAACCAACTTGACCTCATAGATGTATACAGAACATTCTATCCAACAACAGCACAATACACATTCTTCTCCAGTGTGCATGGAAAATTTTCCAGAATTGACCATGTGTTAGGTCACAAAGCAAGCCTCCATAAATTCACAACCATCAAAATTCTACAGAGCATCTTCTCAGACCACAGTGCTATAAAACTAGAAAGCAACAATAAGAAGGCCAAAACAATAAAGTTGAATACATGGAAACTGAACAACACCCTGCTGAAAAGCATCTGGGTAAAAGAAGAAATTAAACACGAATTCACAAATTTCCTAGAAACAAATGAGAATGAAAACACAACATACCAAAATCTTTGGGACAGGGCGAAAGCAGTCCTGAGAGGACAATTTTTTGTGATAAATGCACACATCCAAAAAGAGGAAATAATCAAAATCAACCCATTAACACAGCATCTTCAACAATTAGAAGCAGACCAGCAGAGGGAACCTACAGTCACTAATAGAAGGGAAATAATAAAGATAAGAGCAAAAATAAATGAGTTGGAAAACAGAAAAACTATAGAAAGAAACAACAGGACAAGAAGTTGGTTATTTGAAAGGATTAATAAAATTGACAAACCATTGGCAAAACTATATAAGGAAAGAGGGAGAGGACACAAATAAATCACATTAGAAACCACATAGGTGAAGTCACAACAGAACCAAACGAAATCAAAAAGATAATAACAGAATACTATGAAGAGCTGTACTCCAACAAATTCGAAAATTTGGATGAGATGGATACATTTCTAGAAAAAGATGGCCTACCTAAATTTACTCAGACTGAAGTAGAAAATTTGAACAAACTCATAACAAAAGAAGAATTTGACTAGGTCATCAAAAAACTCCCAAACAACAAAAGCCCAGGCCCAGATGACTTCACGGGTGAGTTCTACCAAACATTCAGAGAAGAACTGTCACCAATTCTACTCAAATTATTCCAGGACATAGAAAAGGATGGGAAACTCCCTAATACTTTTTATGAAGCAAGCATAACCCTCATACCAAAACCAGGGAAGGACATTACTAAGAAAGAAAATTATAGACCAATATCCCTCAAGAACACAGACTTGCTTATTCTTGTAGTCATTGGTCCGTCTGTTTTGTGTTTTTCCTGGCAGTCTTTCTTTCAAGAGGTATCTTCTGTTCTTCTACCTGCTCCAGGCTGGTCTGCCTGTCCTCTCAGAGGGAAATTTCCCACCTCTGAAGATTCTGGCTGCTGTTCAGGATTCCATTTATAATCTTATGTAATTCAGAAGCTCCACAGGCAGCCTCCTTCACTGGGCACATTGTATCCCCATTTTAGGTATTCCAATCAGTTATAGGCAGAAGACAGACTTACAAGCTTTCTATGGTGATATTTCTGGTCCTATGCAGTATTTCTCTTTTTGTGACTAATTTCACTCAACATAATGCCTTCAAGGTTCATCCATGTTAACTGGTGGTTTGCAGCATCCTTGTTATTCTTCAAGGTAGCATAGTATTCCATTATGTGTATGTACCACAGTTTGTTTATCCATTCTTCAGCTGATGGGCACTTTGGCTGTCTCTATCTCTATTACAAACAACATTATGGTGCAAAATAGATCATGGATTTTTTTTTTTTTTTTTTTTAGTAATGAATGTAACACCATTCCTCCTCAGTTTGTCATTCCAGGTGTAGAAAACCATGTGATTGTCAGATAAAAAATGGCCAATACCAGTTCATTTCAGCTCATTAACACATGTGAAATCAATATTTATGTGTTCTATTTAATTGTTTCCACTTCCAGTTTTCTTCATATTGTACTTTGTACATTCCATATTACAATAATTAATGGTTTCTTCTCATTTTGAGTTGTGCACTATCAGCAAATTAAAGTCCCGAAGACTTTGTTTCTTTTATGTTATTATGGTTGACTCTGTTTTGAGCCATCAGCTCTTGCCCAGTTGTATTCTGAGTATCTCTTAACTTTAGGGACTCATCTTCTAGCACTATATTTGACAATATTCTGGTATTATTCATCATATTTAAATATGATGATATTTGACAGTGTTTCACTACTATTCATAGTATTTTCAATAGTTAATAATTTGAAGAAGTCCACCCTCCTAATCCATAGTCTGTTTTAGTCTGGAAGCTCAGTTGAACCTGTCCATGATAGGGGACCCTGCTGGTCATATAGCTTCCACATCACAGCAACACACAAGCCATTAGGGCACAACAAACTGACAGATAAGTGATAGCCCCTTACTATATTCTACTTTGATTTTTTCAGGGTGGTACTCACCACCTTTTAACATGCAATGTCATTTTCTTATTTGTCTTTCTCTTCCTGCTACAATTGAAACTCCATTAGTACAGAAATCTTTTGTCTGAATTTGTTCCTGAATACATAGTAAACACCTATAACTGTGCTTGAAATATTGTGAGCCCTAAAATTTTTTGAAAAACTGAATTAATTAAATACCAATTTCCCACCTTTCTCTCTTAGTTAATTTTTCTACATGCAGTCAGTGAATAGAATACCAATGATTAGTTTTATGGAGAGGAAAAAAAAAACAAAAAACTAAGAGAAATGGATTCTTCCAGAAAAAAATTATTTTTAACTCTATGTCACCCAAAGTATGATCCTAAGAAAGGGCAGCAATTTAGTTATATTACGTGGGCATTTCCAGAGTAGTTGCTTTCAGGTTTCTTAAGAGGTAAAGATGGAACAGCACCATCTACTGTCAGGCTGCTGAGTTTTTCAAAATGACTAGGTATTTCTGTAAGAAGTTTGTTCTCTAATAGATTTTAATGGTTATCCTTTTGACCCTTATTATAGCACCTATGTTGTTGTTTGTTAGGTTGATTCTGACTCACAGAAACCCCATGTGGTCAGAGTAGAACTGCTCCATAGGCTTTTCAAGTCTATGCCATTTCAGAAGCAGACTACCAAGACTATCTTCAGAGGCACCTCTGAGTGAGTTTGAACTACCAAACTTTTGGGTAGTAGACAAGCACTGTAACTGTTTACAAGACCCAGGGACCCCAGATATCTGCCATAGAAAAGATCAAAAAGGTCAGGAATCCCTGGGTGGTGCAAATAGGTAATGCTCTTAGTTGATAACCAAAAGGTGTGAGGTTTGCATATAACCAGTGACATATTACAAAAAAAAAAAAAATCTATCATTCGAGTACTTAGTTTTAGAACAAAGGGGGTAATGTAGATTCCCCACTTAATAGTTTGCCTCTTGTCCAGATGGATATGGTGAAAGGGAATGTGGGAAGATAGGGATAGGAGTTTATGATCCAATTGGGAGTAACTGTTATCAGTACTACTGGAGATTGTCACAACTGTAAATGTACCTTGTTATGAAGTGTCATCGAGTCAGTTCTGACCCATAGCGACCCTGTATAGGGTTTCCGAGGAGCAACTGGTAAGCTTGAACTGCCAACCTTGCAGTTCTAACAGATTTTCAGTCTGGTGCATTAACCCACAGTGCCACACCAAGACTCCGTAACTGTCTAAGAGGTATAAATAAAAGGGAGAAGTAGTTAATCTTTAATTTTGGGAACAGAAGACCCCAGAACCATCACAAGGGAAGAGCATGGATAAAGCACCAGAAAAGTGGAAACAGCAAAGACAGTAGCAGAGGCGATGGCATACAGAGATAGAGCAATTGAGGACCAAAGACCCAAAGACTGAGAAAGGCTGTATGACTTTCAGCAGGAATCTGGCTTGCAAAATGTGCCCTTTGGACATTTAAACAAGTAAATATTTTCTGTTTGGTGTCACAATGAAACAAAATATGCTTTGTTGAATGTAAAACTAATGATCTGCCCTGTAAACTTTCATTCAATTCACAATAAAAGCTTTAAAAAAAATTCTGTTGATCTATTTCAGAAAAAAATAGCATTTGCAAGCCCTGTTCAGCACTGTTCTACTCTGATATTGCCATAGTTGAAGTTGACTCAACACAACTAGTTTAACTGGTTTAGAGAAGAAAGCACTAGAAGCAGGTTATTACTTGTTTTAGATCTAAAGGTAAGCTCTCATAAAAACTCCCTTCTGTTGATCATCTTCCTGCCTCAGGAAGTTAAAGAGGTCAGCAGCAATAATGGGAGAGGATCAATCAGCAATGTGGAGATTTAAAAAATAACTTGACAAAACCTATTGATTATCACAATGTTGTTGTTAGGTACCGTCAAGTCGATTCTAACTAATAGTGACCCTTTGTATAACCAAACAAAATGCTGCCCTGTCCTGTGCTATCCTCATAATTTTTTTTACATTTGAGTCCATTGCTGCTGCAGTATATAATAGTAATAATAATAATAACTACCATGTATCTTACTATACTAGACTTGGGGAGTGTGGTGGCTCCATGTAATAAGCACTGGTCAGCTAACAAAAAGGCCACTCTGTGAGAAAGGTGAGGCTTTCTGCCCC
>NW_006408647.1:2181940-2183832 GCF_000296735.1 Chrysochloris asiatica
ATGAAATGCAGAAGGGTCACTTGTGATACAATAGTGAATGATTGTTATCAGGACTGATTGTGAGGGTTGGAAATGTAAAGGTAGACGTTTTGTAGCAAGGAAGGGAGTGATTAACTCTCCAGTCTAGGAGCAGAGGTCTCTAGGACCATCAACAGAGAAAAGCCGAGAGCGGGACCTTACCCAGAGAAGCAGCAAGGCCCAAGATAGAGGCAAAGACGATAATGTGAAGTGATGAAGTGGCTGGGGACTTTGGATCCAGAGAGGGAGAGGGACTGTGTGCTGAAGAATGGGGACGGGGGAGTGTAGGGGGTGGGTTTATAGGGTATACCCTTTGGTCGGTTGATGATGCATGGAGGGGATTGGAACCATGGCAATGAAACGATATATGGTGGAATGAACGTAAAACTAAAGTTCTCTCATGTAAAATATCATATAATTCACAATAAAACATGAAAAAAAATTGACGTTGTCAAGGACTTCATTCTTTTTGGATCAACTATCAACACTCATGAAAGCAGCAGTCAAGAAATCAGATAACACATTGCAGTAAGCAAATCTGCTGCACAAGAACTTTTTAAAGTGTTCAAGAGCAAAGATGCCAGCTTGAGGACTAATGTGTCCCTGACCCAAGCCATGGTATTTTCAATAACCTCATATGCATGCGAACGGTGGACAGTGAATAAAGAAGATCATAGAAGAATTGATGCTTTTGAGTTATGGTGTTGGAGGAGAATACCGAAAGTGCCATGGTCTGCCAAAGGAGTCAATAGATCCGTTTTGGAAGAAGTGCAGCCAGAGTGCTCCTTGGAGGCCAAGAAGGCCAAACTTCATCCCTCATGCTTCAGACATATTGTCAGGAGGGACCAGTTAGCAGAGAAGGATATAATGTTTGGCAAGGTGGAGAGTCAGAGAAAAAGAGGAAGACCCCCAATGAGTTGGATTGGCCAAGTGTCAGCATCGATGGACTCAAGTGTGGCAACAATAGCGAGATTCAGCAAAGTGGCAGGATATAAGATCAACATATAAAAATCAGTTGGATTCCTATATACCAAAAAAATGACAGTACTGAAAAGGATATTAGGAAAGCAATATCATTTACAATAGCTGCCCAAAGGATGAAATATCTAGCAATAAATGTAACCAGAGAAGCAAAGGACCTATACAAAGAAAACTACAGAACACTACTACACAAAATCAAAAGATATCTACAAAAATGGAATAATGTACCATGCTCCTGGATAGGAAGACTTAACACTGTGATAATGTCAATACTGCCCAAAGCAATTTACACATATAATACAATCCCAATCCAGATTCCAATGACATTCTTCAAAGAGACGGAAAAAACTATTACAAACTTTATATGAAAAGGAAAGAGACCCAGGATAAGCAAAGCACTGCTTAGGAAGAGGAATAAGGTTGGAAATCTCTCACTTCCCAACTTCAAAATTTATTACACCACTCCAGTGGTCAAAACAGCTTGGTACTGGTACAATGAAAGATACATTTATGAATGGAACAGAATCGAGAATCCAGAAATTAACCCATTCACATACCGCCAACTGATTTTTGACAACGTACCTAAATATATCACATGGGGAGGTGATAGTCTCTTCAACAGACGGTGCTGGCAGAACTTGAAAGTGATATGCAAAAGATTTAAACAAGACCTTCACCTCATGACTTATACAAAACCCAACTCAACATGGATTAATAACCTAAATGTGAATCCCAGAATTATGAAAGCCATCAATGAAAAAATAGCAACTAATGTGAGGGCACTAATTGAGGGAATACACAGACTACCAAACATTTTGAAAACTACACAAATAAAAGTAGACAAAATAGATGATTGGGACATACTAAAAATTAAAAACTTATGTGCATCAAAA
>NW_006408647.1:2184322-2184946 GCF_000296735.1 Chrysochloris asiatica
ACATTATGTTGAGTGAAATTAGTCAGTCACAAAAGGAGAAATACTGCGTAGGACCACTACAGTAAAAGGCTAAGAAAAACAACCCATACTAAGGGGGCAGGGGAGGATTGTTTTCTAGTTACTGGGGTGTGGGGGATAGGATGAGGGTAGGGATGGGGAAGTGGATCACAGGATAGGGAATAGACAGAGGATAGTTTGGGTGCTAGGGAGGGGGGGCAACACACAAGAAGGGGGAGGGGAATGGAAGAACAAAGCAGATGAGAAAACAATTAGGCAGGTTTGCATTGGCTAAGTGGGACAGAGGTAAAGAATGATGTATGCACTGTCTTGAAACAACAGGGCTCTGGGATACAGGGATTAAGACATGGTTGGACTAGGGAAAAGAGAGAAGATAATGTTAAGATGCCTGGCTGTCTTTTGAATCTTGGTTTCCTTTGCATACCATTATACAATAGACACTTGAGGGAGAGAGAAAGGAATAGCCAGAAATATCACCATAGAAAGCTTGTGAAGTGCATCTGGGGCTACAGTGTGCCCAGTGAAAGAGGCTTCTACAACGTGCCCAGTGAAAGGCTTCCTGCAGAGCCCCTGCATTACATAAGACCATAATTGGAATCCTGAACC
>NW_006408647.1:2185886-2187807 GCF_000296735.1 Chrysochloris asiatica
AAAGGTAGACATTTTGTAGCAAAAGGAGGGGAGTGATTGACTTTGCAGTCTAGGAGCGAAGGACCCTGGGACCAGCAAGGGAGAAGCAATAACAGCTGATCTTTATTAGCTGTATTTTCACTTTCTTGATAATGTCCTTTTATGTATATATATATTTTTTTTAATTTACGAATTCCTTTCTATTTTCTGTTGTTTTGTCACCTAGGCTTTGATGTCCTAAGAATCCACTGCAAATTCAAATGTGTCATAGTGTTAAATTAAATGTTTAGCATTTGAATCTGTAATTGTTGCAATACCATTTTTTAAAGAGAATATTTTTCCTCAATTGAATTGTGTCTTGGTACCGTCTATCAGTTTGTCATACTGTGGTAGCTTCTGAGTTGCTGTGATTCTGAAAGCTATGCCACTGCTCTTTTAAATACCAGCAGGGTCACCCATGGTGGACAGGTTTCAGATGAACTTCCAGACAAAGACAGACTAGAAAGAAAGAATGACAAACTACTTCCAAATATTTAGTCACTGAACACCTTATGAATAGCAGAGAAACATTGTCAAATACAGGGCCAGAAAATGAGCCCTTCAGGTTGGAAGGCACTCAAAATGCAACTGGGGAAGAGCTGCCTCCTCAAAGTAGAGTTGACCGTGATAACGCGAATGAAGTAAAGCCTGAGGGAGAAAAGCCCCTGGGACCTATATTTGCTGATAGGCACAACTCAAAATGAAGAGAATCAGCTGTAAACATCCATTAAAAATCGGAATATGGAATGTACAAAGTATGAATCTTGGAAAAATTGGAAGTTGTCAAAAATGAAATGGAATGCAAAAACATCTTTATCTTAGGCATGAGTGAGCTGAAATGGACTGGTATTGGCCATTTTGAATATGACAACCACATGATTTACTATGGCGGGTATGACAAATTGAAGAGGAATGGTGTTGCATTCATTGTCAAAAAGAACGTAGACATAGCCAGATCAGTCATGAGGTACAATGCTGTTTCTGATAGGATAATATCCATGTGCCTACAGGGAAACCCAGTTAATACCACTATTATTCAAATTTATGCACCAACCACTGAAGCCAGTGAGGATGAAATAGAATTCTACCAACTACTTGAATCTGAAATTGACCAAACATGCAATCCAGATGTATTGCTCATTACTGGTGATTGGAATGCAAAGGTTGGGAACCAAGAGGAAGGATGAGTGGTTGGGAAATATGGCCTTGGTGACAGAAATGATGCTGGAGAACACATGATAGAATTCTGCAAAACCAATGATTTGTTCATTTCAAATACCTTCTTTAGACAGCATAAGAGATGACTATATCACCAGATGGAATACATAGAAATCAAAATTACTACATCTGTGGAAAGACACGATAGAAAACGCCATATCATCAGTTTAAACAAGGCCAGGGGCAGATTGTAGAACAGACCATCAATTACTCATATTCAAATTCAAAATGAAGCTGAAGAAATTGAAAGCAAGTCCACAAGAGCCAAAATATGATCTTGAATATAGCCCACCTGAATCTAGAGATCATCTGAAGAACAGATTTAATAAATTAAACACTAAGGACCAAAGACTAAAAGAGTTGTGGGATGACATCAAGAACATAATACATGAAGAAAGGAAAACATCATTGAGAAGACAAGAAAAAAGGAAGAGGTCAAAATCTACATCAGAAGAGACACTGACATTTGCTCTTCAGTGTAGAGATACTAAAGCAAATGGAAGAAATGAAGACGTTCAAGAGCTGAACAGAAAATTTCAAAGATCATCTCGAGAAGATAAAGCCACATATACAACAAAATGTGCAAAGATCTGGAATCAGAAAATCAAAAAGGAAGAGCACACTCAGCATTTCTCAAGCTGGGGTACTAAAGAAAAAATTCAAGCCTCGACTTTCGTTATTGAAA
>NW_006408647.1:2189411-2190576 GCF_000296735.1 Chrysochloris asiatica
ATGGCACCTAACAACAAACCTAAACTAAAAACAATTTGGCCATAAATCCATGGAATTATTTTTGAACACTCAGTTCTATTCTAGTTATCTAGCTTTATGCCACAATTTTACTGTTTTGATTAACTAATTTATAACTTAGTTGATTAAAAACTTAGTTTTTTATTAGAAAGTGTAAATTATTTATCTCAGCATAGTTTTAGCTACTGTGGGACACTTTCAGTTCTATATTAGTTTTAGAATTAGCTCATTAATGTTTACAAAAAAGTCAGCAGGGATTGCATTCAATCTATAGATCAATTTGGGGAGTATCGCCATGTTAACAAGGTTAAGTCTTCTATCCATGATCACAATATGTTTTTCCATTTGTTTAGGTCTTCTTTAAATGAGTCATGGTAGTGTAATGGATTATAAGCTAGGTTACTAACTCCAAGGTCAGTCGTCTGAATCTATCAGCTGCTTTATAAGAGCCAGATGAATCTTTCTGCTCCTGTTAAGATTTATAGCTTTGGTAACTGTATATAGTTTTGATATGAATTGGAACCAACTCTACAACACACAACCACCACCACCATCAGCAAGTCGTCTTCATTCAGGTAATTTCAGTTTTCAGCGTGGAAATATTTCACATTGCAAGAATAATAACTGACATAAGGCTAATTTCTAAAATATGAAGAGAACTCTTATCTTCACTCTCTCATTTCATCATTCTGACAACAGTCTTTTCAATATCTAATATACAAGCATGAGTCAAAAATTATCAATAATCTGCCTGTAGAATTTATTAATTTTTTTAAAAAGACAATACATCATTTTTCAACATCATCTCCATGCTTTTCAATACATTTTGTACATCTGTCAACAAGATTGTGTAATCCCTTATCACAAAAATTTTTTTTTAACTTTTTATTGTGAACTATGTGTTATTTCTAAGTGGGATGATATCAAGAACATCATGCGTACTTCCTTAAGAGTGTTCCATCAAAAGAACAAACAAGAGGGCAGATCGGGTGGAAGTGCAGTAAGGAGTTCCGCCAACAACAACACAGAATACCTGACCAAGCAGGATCAGGGGATGGTCCCAGAACTCTGAACCACATATAAAGGAATATTTAGAAGGTTGGAAGGCTCACAACTGGGCAGAAGCAAGAAATCTATTGCTTTCTAG
>NW_006408647.1:2194800-2211885 GCF_000296735.1 Chrysochloris asiatica
GGCTACAATCATACATTGACAGAGAACTTCCAGAGGTTCAAGCTGGATTTAGAAGAGGCGGTGAAATGAGAGATATCATTGCTGATGTCCAATGGATCTTGGCTGAAAGCAGAGAAGCTCCGTGGCTTCAAGAGCTGCATCGCTGTCTCCACTTGTCTGTGGTCCTGCCCTCCAGCCTGAGGATGTCAGGCTGCCAGCCACGGAGGCTGGGTGGATTCCGAAATCACCATATTTTGCTTCCACCTGCAGATTTCCTCTCAATGGGCATGGGGAACTGGATGCCCAGAACCTTAAACAAGAGCCAAAGCTCCACAGTTTTTCTGTGGACTGCTCTTTCTCTGCTTTTTGGAGGGAGATTTGGCATAGGAGTTTTCAATGTCTGTCTCTGCTTTCCCTGCCCTCAAACTGGAAGTCCATACAATGTTTTAGATTGAGCTGTGAGGCACAAAGGCACTGCTGTCTTCACTTCTTCATCAGAGGTGAATCTTCATCCTCTAAGGGTTGCTTTCAGGGCACCAAATAGGTGAAAGCCCAATGGAATAAGATATGGACTATAGGGAGGATGCTTTAACGCCTCAAAACAAGGTTTTTGCAGAGTGTCCAACATTGCCTTGTAACATAACAATGCCCTTGGATAGCGGTCTTCTATGTTTAATCCAATGTTTAGACTTCAGTTCTTCAGTGAGCACTGTTGGTAGTTGATCCATTTTCCTGGTAGTTTTCCAATACTGGCCCTTGAGAGTCCCAGAAAACTATAAGCATCAATTTTCCAGGTGATAGTTGATTTTTTAACTTTTTTTTGATCGGCAATTGCAGATGTTTCCATTCCATATTCTGCCATTTAATTTTAGGCTTATAATGATGAATCCATGTTTTGTCACCAGTAACAATTTTTAAAAAAAGCAACTTTTACACTCGTTCTAGTATCAGTCCAAATTTAGTTTGCAGATGTTCAAATGCTTCTGTTTATGCTCTTCCTTGAGTTGTTTTGGTGCCCATTTTATACAAACTTTTTGAAACCCAAGTCTGTTGTGTATTATAGACAGAGCCATGAATGATTTGCAAATGATTTGCTACATAATCCACTGTCATGCCTCTCTATTCTACAGAATCATTTCACATGCATGGTCAATGCTGTCATCAATAGTGAAAAATGAAAAGGCATTTTACTATAACCAGAGTGTGGATAATTTTTGACTCAGCTTACATATATGAAATATGAGTCACCATGTATATAAAATAATCCCCAGAAGACTTGGGTTTCATTTACTGAAATATTTTTCACTAAAACCATAGTGGCAGCTTAATAAATAATCACTGAAAAGTCAGAACCTGCAAGATGCAGATGGAATCAGAAAGTTGTTGGTGTTGCTACTTGAATGGAAGCAGGTACAGATGCGAAAGCTGGAAATAACTCAAGAGATACAGGGATAATCAAATTTTACTCATATCTTTGTTTGAATAGTGAATGCAGTTGCTGTTGTTAAGTGTCATTGAGTTGGTTCTTATTGATAGCCACCCTGTATAGGGTTTCTGAGGAGCAGCTGATGGGTTTGAACTATAGGGTCACATCAGAATCCTGTGCATAATTTAAGTAAACATGTAAATCATAAAAATGGTTTCATTTCTTCTCCAGTCCTATGAAATCTAAAAGAAGCACATTCTAAATATTTATGAGGTAGGATCCTTAAGGGAGCAATAGAAATGGGGGAACATAGGCAGAAAACTTGCAAGACCCAAGAAAACAAGGCAGTCCTGTGGAGTTCTGGCTTTCACAGGTTTCACTTTATTTTCATGGAATGGTTTTTAATCCTTTCATTTTCAAACTATTTATATCTCTGGAGCTAAACTGAG
This sequence comes from Chrysochloris asiatica, assembly GCF_000296735.1. Classification (NCBI taxonomy): domain Eukaryota; kingdom Metazoa; phylum Chordata; class Mammalia; order Afrosoricida; family Chrysochloridae; genus Chrysochloris; species Chrysochloris asiatica. Next base: position 2,196,655 of record NW_006408647.1, read on the forward strand.
TCTCTTGTAAATAGTTGGATCAGGTTTTTATAATCCATTCTTCTAATCACTACCTTTTTTTGGATTGTTTTTTCTATTCACATTTCATGTTTTATTAATATCATTGCATTCATATCTACCATTTTACTTTTTTTGGAGGCCCTGAGTTTTGCAAATGATGATAGGCTGCTAACTGAACGGTTGGAGGATCTAGTCCATCCAGAGATGTCTTGAAAGAAAAACTTGGTGATAAACTTGTGAAAAAATGAATCACTGAAAACCCTATAGAGCTCAATCCTACTCTGATACACATGGGGTTTCTCCATGAGTCAGAATCAACTCAGCATTAACAGGTTCTTGAATTTATGTTTTTTGTTGTCTAGATGTTTCATGTCTTTGTTGTTCTTTATTCATTCTTTACTACTTTCCTTCACATTAATTCTGTTATAACTCTGTTGTTTATAGTTGTTGTCAAATCCACACCATGTATAACAGAACAAAACATTGTTTGGTACTATACTTCTTCACAATCATTGATATGCCCAAGTTCATTGTTATTGCTAGGTGCCATCAAGTCTGCACCAAATCATAGTGACTCTATGCAAAACAGAAAAATATTGACCGGCCCTGGGCCAACCTCACTATTGTTGCCACGCTTGAGCCCATTGATGCTGCCATTTTACCAATCCATCTCCTGGAGGTCTTCCTCTTTTTCTCTGACCCTCCACCTTACCAAATATGATATCCTTCTCCAGAGACTGGTCCCCCCTGATAATATGTCTGAAGTATGATAGAAAAAGTTTAGCCATCTGGGCCTCCGAGGAGCCCTGTGACTGCACTCCTACCAACACAGATCTGTTTGTTCTTTTGGCAGCCCATGGCACTTTCAATATTCTCCCCCAACACCATAATTCAAAAGCATCAATTCTTCTGTTGTCTTCCTTATTCACTGCCCAACTTTTGCATACATATGAGGTTATTGAAAATATCATGACTTGGGTCAGGCGCATCTTAGTCTTCAAGCTGACATCTTTGCTCTTTAACACTTTAAAAAGGTCTTGTGCAGCAGATTTTCCTAATGAAAAACATCGTGTTTCCATGAGTGTTGATTGTTGATCCAAGAAGAATGAAGTCCTTGACAACTTCAATCTTTTCTCCTTTGATAAGAATGTTTTTTATTGGTCCAGTGGTGAGGATTTTTATTTTCTTTACCTTGAGATGCAATCCATACCGAAGGCTGTGCTCTTTGATCTTCATCAGTAAGTATTTTAAGTCCTCTTCACTTTCAGCAAGCAAGGTTGTATCATCTGCATATCGCAGGTTGTTAATGAGTCTTCCTCCAATCCTGATACAACATTTTTCTTCAAATAACCCAGCTTCTCAGATTATTTGCTCAGCATATAGGTTGAATAAGTATGGTTAAAGAATACAACTCTGTCATACACCTTTCTTCATTTTAAACCATCCAGTGTTCCCATGTTCTGTTCGAACAACTGCCTCTTGGTCCATGTACAGATTCTTCATGAGCACAATTAAATGTTCCAGAATACTCATACTTCACAATGTTGTCCATAGCTTGTCATGATACACACAATCTAAAGCTTTTGTGTAGTCAATAAAGCACATGTAAATAAATTTCTGATAGTCTCTGCTATTAGCCAAGATCCATCGGACATCAGCAATGATATCCCTCATTCTACAGACTCTTCTGAATCTGGCTTGAAACTCTGAAGTTCTCTGTCAGTGTATGCTTGCAGCTGTTTCTGTATTACCTTTAGTATAACTCTACTTGCATGGGATATCAAAGAGATTGTCTGATGATTTCCACATTCCATTGGGTCACCTCTCTTTGGAATGGGCACAAATACGAGTCTCTTCCAATCAGTCGGGAGATAGTTGTCTTCCAAATTTCTTGGCATAGATGAGTGAGTGCCTCCAGTGCCGCCTCACTTTCTTGAAAGTTTTCAATTTTTATTCCATCAATTCCTGGTGCCTTGTTCTTTGCCAATTCCTTCAACGCACCTTGGACTTCTTCCTTCAGTATCCTTGGCTCTTGTTCATATGCTACCTCTTGAAATGGTTGAACATCAACCAGGTCCATATGACCTCAGTGGGCCAAGTGAATGTGCTTGACTATTTAGGCTAATGGTTCCCAGCAGGGTGTGCAGGACGAGTGCTAGGGAAGCACTGCAATGGATGGAGGTTCTCACTAGGGTCCTCAGTGATTCTGCAGCCTGAAATGCAGCATGGAGGAAAATGGGTTCCACAGGGTAAGCCAGAGGGTGTAGGAGATTGGCAGCCTTGATGCCCAAGTATAACCTGGGGCTGCTGTCGGTTGCTAAAGGAAGTGAACTTGAGGGGCCCACCATCATGAACTGGACTGTTGTACAAAAAGAAGGGCTAAGGTTAACAAGCTGCATGTATAAAAGGGCATCTCTGAAGTGTAGGTGGGATGGTCCATGCTGGGGTTCAGGAGTTGGTGTAAGGAATCCCACATAGACTGCTGTAGCAGCAAAAGCAACTACCTGAGTTGGGGATAGCTTCTGAGAGTGCAGGCAGGACTCAAAAGTTCCGGGGAATCTGGAAGAGTTGTATTGGGAAAGCAATGACTAGCCCAGCCAAAAGGAAGTGGTTTGGGGAGCAGTCCCTGTGACCAAGAAAGGCTTGCGTCCCCAGAAGCCTGAAGGGGAGGGGCACCAAGTGGCATAGGAAGTGAATTGGGTGCAGAAGGTACAGAAAGCACAGGTGGTTTGGGTTCTCTAGGACATATAAGTGGAGGGGAAGAGGTCCCAAGAAGGAAAGGAATCCCCCAAGGGGTACAGGACTTAGAGGCACAGGTGGAGGAGGAAGTAAGGTGTAGGAGAACTGTAATGTAGAGGCTAGGGGAGCAGAAGAACTTGGAAGCCACTGCCTGGTAGTAGGCTGTGGACTGCAAGATTATCTTCTGCCACCTCTGTCTGGGCATCATCAAAGTTGTTTCTGCAGAGAGGCTGCGGAGGGGGGGGGGGCAGGTAAAGAAGTTATTTAAATTTCCCATAGTGCAAATTTTTGCATAACAACCTAGTGTTCAGAACCTAACCATGTCAGTAGTGATGAGTAGGTGTATTTCCCAAAGGAGAATTTCTGATTTTGTTGACTAGTTGTTTTATAGCATTTCTAGAGATTAAAATTCTACTTTTCATATATAACCCACCCAAATAAATAATGAACATACAAGCACACAGCTCACATAACATACATTAAAAAAAAACTGACTTCTGAGGGGGTTGTTCTGTTTGCAAAACTTGTAACATTCACATTATTTGTGTGAGGATATGGTATGTCTGTTTACTATGATATTGAGAAGGAATAGCTTTAAACTACACCCATTTATTATCTCATGACATACTACAACTGCATTCTCTGCACAGGATCTCACAAACCTGAAATCAAAGTGTTGGTAAACCTGTATTCTTTTCTAAAAGTTCTGGGAAAAACTCTGCTCCAAGCTCATTCAAGATGCTGAATCGTAGAATTTCAGTTTCCTATATTTTTCATGTAGTGCCCTCCATCTTCAACTCAACAACTATGTATTGATTCCTTCTCACACTTATAATTTCTCTGTCTTCCTCTTCTGCCATCAGCCAGGTAAAGTTCTACCCTTTCAAGGATTTATGTGATTAAATTACCCATGTGAATAATCTCCCTCTTAAGGTTACTGATTAATAAACTTAGTTATATCTGTAAAATTCCTTTTAGTATATAATGTATATAATCACAGTAAAAACAGCAGAGGATAAGATCATGAGTACCAAAATTTTGCTTACTACACCTGATATCAGAATTTTTTTATTTAGCAAGCAATACAAACATTTTCTGCATACGTGAAGAAAATTTCAAAGAAAAGATTCTTAGACTTCTTGCTTTTCTGTATTTGTAGATTTTAAAATGTGATACAAAATTATTATATATATATTATTTTGTAAGCAGAACAAACAATTTTACAAATTTATAAAGCATAAGAAAAATAACAAATATCTTAATTTTTTTAATTATCAAAGAGCATAATCAGGTAACCCAAAAAAGAAAAACTACAAATGGATAATACCATGAAAAACATGTTCAATTTCACTAAGCATTGGATCAGTTTTCCCTCAGAAAAAGATCCTAAATGAAGTTCTCATTTATTTGAGAAAAGTAGCACAGCAAGAGTGATCATACATGAGTTTTCAGCATGATAAGCAAGGGAGATTCAATATTGCTAAGAACATCTAAGGAGCTATATACAATAACATTGCCCAATAAAAATATAATGTAAGGCACATACATCATTTTAAATATCCTAGTAGCCACATTTAAAAATGTTTTAAAACAAGTAAAATTTATTCTAATAATATCTGAGAAGACTTCTAAAAGTCCATGGAAAAATTCCATTATCTTTTCATTCCATATTTGTATTAACTTTTTTTAACTTTAACCAGTAGGTCACAAATTTTATTTTATCCAGTAGGTCACAAATTTTATTTTATCCAGTTGGTCACAAATTTTACCATTTCAGCATAAATTGCACAAACAAAAAAGACAAAATAGATGACTGAGTCATACTAAAAATTAGAACTTATGTACATCAAAAGCTTTTATCAAAAGGGTAAAAAGGGAGCCCACAGAGTGGAAAAAAATCTTTTGCAACTACATATCAGACTAGGAACTAATTTCTAAAATCTATACGAAACAATAACACCTGTACAAGAAAAAGACAAATAACCCAATTAGAAAATGGGCACAGGACATGAACAGGCACTTCACCAAGGAAGACATTTAGGCATCCAACAAATATATGAAGAAAAGTTCATGATCATTAGACATTAAAGAGATGCAAATCAAAAAAACAATGAGCTGTCTCATATGAGCAATAACAGTGAAGTTCAAAAAAGCAGAGGACAATCAATGCTGGACAGGGTGTGGAGAGAATGAGACACTTGTACATTGCTGGTGGGACTGTAAAATGGTTTAATCACTCTGGAAAATGATATAGTGCTTTCTCAGAAAGTTGCAAATAGAAATACCATATTATCCAGCAATTCCTCTACTTGGTATATATCCATAAGAAATATGAGCCAGGACACAAGTAGATATATACGCACCAATGTTTATCGCAACATCATTCACAATAGCAAAAAGATGGAGATAGCTTAAGTGCCCATCAATGGAATAATGGATAAAATTACTTTGGTACATACACACAATGGAGTACTACGCTACCTTGAAGAATAACGATGAAGCTACAAAACAACTTCTAACATAGATGAACATTGAGGACATTGTTCTGGGTAAAATTAGTCAGTCACAAAAGGACAAATACTGCATAAGACCTATATTGTAAAATTTTAAGGAAAGATTACCATATTAAATGAAAAAAAATTATGTGATGGTTATCAGGGGTGGCAGGGAGGGGACTGCAAGGCACAGGTTATGAGATAGACACATCATAGTTTCAGTGATGGGGAGGGCGATATACAAGGAAGGGGAAGGGCAATACACAAGAAAGGCTAGTGTGGTAGAACAAAGAAGATAAGAGAACACTTGGTTAGGCTTGCATAGGCTAAATGAGACAGATGTAAGTAGTGATGCATACTCAACATTGGAATAACAGGGCCCTGTGATGCAGGGATTGAGTAATAGTCTGAATGGGTAAAAGAGGAGAAATAATGTTAAGATGTTTGACTGTCTTGAAGATATTGGTTTCCATTGACTACTATTGTAAAATAAACAATTAAGTAGGCTACAAATCAATATTGGGAAATGTAATTATAGAAATTTTGTAAGCCTGTCTTTAGCTTATAACTCAATGAAATAATTGAAAGGGGTTCTAAAACTTTCCCAGTGAAAAAAGCTTCTTATTAAGGCTTATAAACATCTATATCTTAGGCATGAGTGACCTGAAATGGACTGGTATTGGCTATTTTGAATCTGACAACTACACGGTTTATGAGGCCGGGAATGACAAATTGACGAGGAATGGTGTTGAATTCATTGTCAAAAAGAACATATCCAGATCAGTCATGAGGTACAATGCTGTCTATGATAGGATAATATCCATGCACCTATAGGGAAGCCCATTTAATACCACTAATATTCAAATTTATGCACCAACCATTAAAGCCAATGAGGATGAAATAGAAGAATTCTACCAACTTCTTCAATCTTAAATTGATCAAACATGCAATCAAGATGTATTGCACATTACTGGTGATTGGAATGCAAAGGTTGGGAGCAAAGAGGAAGTATCAGCAGTTGGAAAATATGGCCTTGGTGAGAGAAATGATGCTGGAGAATGCATGATAGATTTCTGCAAAACAAATGATTTGTTCATTTCAAATACCTTCTTTAGACAGCATAAGAGATGACTATATACATGGACCTCACCAGATAGAATACATAAAAATCAAATTGAATACATCTGCAGAAAGAATCAATGGAAAAGCTCCATATCATCAGTCAAAACAAGGCCAATGGCAGACTGTGGAACAGACCATTAATTACTCATATGCCAATTCAAGCTGAAGCTGAAGAAAATGAAAACAAGTCCACGAGAGCCAAAATATGACCTTGAATTTGTCCCACCTGAATTTAGAGATCATCTGAAGAACAGATTTGATTCATTAAACACTAAAGACAGAAGACCAGAAGAGTTGTGTGATGATATCAAGAACACCACACAGGAAAAAAGCCAAAAGTCATTGAGAAGACAAGAAAGAAGGAAAAAGTCAAAATGGATATCAGAAGAGACACTGAAACTTGCTCTCCAGTGTAGAGATGCTAAAGTAAAGGGAAGAAATTATGAGGTACAAGAGCTGGACAGAAATTTTCAAAGATTAGCTCAAGAAGATAAAGGTATATATTAAAACAAAATGTGCAAAGATCTGGAGTCAGAAAACCAAAAAGGAAGAACACACTCAGCATTTCTCAAGCTGGGGGAACTGAAGAAAAAATTCAAGCCTCGAATTTCATTATTCAAATATTCTCTGGGAAAATTATTGAATGATGCAGAAAGCATCCAAAGAAGATGGAAGGAATACACAGATCACTGAACCAAAAGGAAATGTTTAATGTTCAATATATGATCAATTGTCAATGATGCTGAAGGAGGAAATCCAAGGTGCATTGAAGGAATTGACAAAGAACAAGGCACCAGGAATTGATAGCTAAAAACTGAAACCTTTCAAGAAAGTGAGGCGGCACAAGAGGCACTCACTCATCTCTGTCAAGAAATTTGGAAGACAACTATCTGGCCGACTGATTGGAAGAGATCAATATTTGTGTCCATTCCAAAGAGAGGTGACCCAACAGTATGCGGAAATCATGAACAATCTCTTTGATATTCCATGCGAGTAAAGTTTTACTAAAGGTAATAGAGAAATGGCTACAATCATACAGTAACAGAGAACGTCCAGAGGTTCAAGCTGGATTCAGAAGAGGTCGAAGAATGAGGGTTATCATTGCTGATGTCCGATGGATCTTGGCTGAAAGCAGAGAATACCAGAAAGATGTTTATCTGTGCTTTATTGACTATGCAAAGGTTTTCGATTGTGTGGATCGTGAAAAGCTATGGACAACATTGTAAAGTATGAGTATTCCGGAATGCTTAATTGTGCTCATGATGAATCTGTACTTGGACCAAGAAGCAGTTGTTCGAACAGAACATGGGAACAATGAATGTTTTAAAATTAAGAAAGGTGTGCAACAAGGTTATATTCTTTCACCATACTTATTCAACCTGTATGCTGAGCAAATAATCTGATAAACTGGGTTCTATGAAGAAAGACATGACATAAGCATTGGTGGAAGACTCATTAACAATCTGCAATATGCAGATTATAAAACTTGGCTTACTGAAAGTGAAGAAGATTTAAAACATTTAATGATGAAGATCAAAGAGCACAGCCTTAGGTATGGATTACATCAAAATGTAAAGAAAACAAAAATCCTCACCACTGGACCAATAAACAACATTCTTATCATTGGATAAAAGATTGAAGTTGTCAAGGACTTCATTCTTCTTGGATTAACTATCAACACTCACAGAAGCAGAAATCAAGAAATCAAACAACCTACTGCATTAGGCAAATCTGCTGCACAAGACCTTTTAAAGTGTTAAAGAGCAATGATGTCATCTTGAGGACTAAGGTGTACCTGACCCAAGCCATGGTATTTTCAATAACCTCATATTCATATGAAAGCTGTGAATAAGAAAGTCAGTAGAGAAATTGATGCTTTTGAGTTATGGTGTTGGAGGAGAATATTGAAAGTGCCATGTGCTGCCAAAAGAACCAATAGATCCATTTTAGAAAAAGTACAGCCAGAGTGCTCCTTGGAGGCCAAGGTGGCCAAACTTTTTCTCTCATACTTCAGACATATTGTCAGGAGGGACCAGTCGCTGGAGAAAGATATCATGTTTGGTAAATTGGAAGGTCAGAGAAAAAGAGGAAGACCCCCAATAAGATGGATTGGCCAAGTGGCAGCATCGATGGACTCAAATGTGGCAACAGTAAAGAGGTTGGCCCAGGTTTGGGCAGTGTTTCATTCTGCTGTGCATAAGGTCGCTATTGGTCAGTACCGACTCAATGGCCCCTAACAACAACAACAGAGTATTGGGCCTTAGGTGGAATCCTGAGCCTTATCCAGAGCTTTCTGAAGTGGGACATTCCCACTTGAAAGGAGCAACCCAGAGTGGCAAGAGAAACAAAAGATACTTCTTGAAAGAAAGACTTGAAAGGGGGGTGGGGGGGAGGTGGAAAGGCAGACTATTTGCCTGTTACAAGAATAAGCAAGCTGTTCATCAAGGAAAAAACTCAGCCCATCAGTCCATCCAAGACTAAAACTCAAAGGAAACACATGAGCAGGCTTCCAAGCTTGCTGGTGACCGTGTTGGTCTACTTGTGGGTAGAAGTTAGGGAAAGGCAATAAAGAAGACATGGGTTGAGTTCGACCATGGTCCATAGACTCCCATTGATGGTGAGATGAGAGAGAGAAGAGGAAGACCTGGTTTGTCCAAAGTGTGGGTAGACTTGGGAACTCCTGAGCCAATGGATACTTACTTTGCCATTGGGGGCTAGAGCTGACAATTAAGCAGCCAGCTGATATGCAGTGCAGGGGGAGATGCACAAGAATGCCCAGACTTGCAGATAGTACTCATTTGACCTAGCTTCGATGGGTTGCTGATCAGAACTCTAATAGAGGAAGATAAAGAAGTTTGATAAATGAAACAAGTGTAAATTGCTATAATTTGATGAACTTGACCTTTGCTTATGGATGTAGTGTCTCAAAATACCAACTGAAAGGGAAGGAGTCTTCATATCAAGGATCAAACCAATCACCTCAGTACACTGGGTTCATAGGTATGGGCAACTTAGACATTGGCTATCTAAAATGAGGGGGCTATAAAGGCACAAAGTGGCTGGCTTACAAGTTTTTAAGAATGTACTTAGTTTCAGATTGAAGGGGAAGAATAGAATCCCCACTGAATAGTTTTATTTTGTCTAGATGAGTCTGGTGAAGGAAGCTGGGGGAGGATGGGAATAGTATTCTTTTGATTCAATAGTAATTGTTACAATGACTAATTGCAATTGTCACAACTGTTAAGGTAGAAAATGTGTTACACAAAGGGGGAAGTAGTTAAGCTTACATTCAAGGAACAGAAGACCCTAGGACCATCAAGAGGATGAGAGGAGCATGGGATCCAGAGATGCAGTGACACCAGAGATGGAGGTAGTGGTGACATGGAGAAAGAGAGAAGCTGAGGACTCTAGAGCCATGGAAATAGAAAGGCTGTGTGCTGGTGGGGAGGTTGTTAAAGCAAATATATATTTCTGTGTGTTTTGTGTACATCAAAAAAAAAAAAAAAAAAGAGAGAGGAAATAAAGATAAACACTGTTAACCAAGGGTGTATGCAGGTGATTGTAATCATTTCAATAAAATAAAATACAAATGGCTGAGTGCAAACCCACTATTCTGCCATGTAAACTATTACTCAATTCACAGTAAAAGCTTTATAAAAAAAAGCATCAGGAGAACAAGAGAAACCAGCCTAGACTTCTGGAACAGCTGAATTTACAAAACAGATGAAGGGACAGACTACGCCTGAAAGCTGTTGTTTGCTTACTCCTATTGGTGCGGCGCTATGGGATAAAGCACTGGACTGCAAGTCAAATTTCACTTCAGAGGAATAATGAAGTAGCCATCTTCTCAAGGATATCAGACCGTCTCTACCATGCAAAATAATTTTTATCATGAATTGAGAGAAGGTTAAGAGACAAGATCATCAGTTTTACATTCAAATCATCCACTTTGTTTCACCTCAATGACAGCAATCCCCTCCCTGCAACAACAGTGATCTCCTTTCTTCCTGGGCTTCCTATTTCCATTCCACCCTCCTTCCTATCCCTTCTTAGCTTTGTCCTTAGGGAAATGTTACCCTTTAGATTTTTGAATGGTTGGTCATTCCATGGTGAGCAAATCTTACTAGTGTTGGTGAGCATACCTGAAGTGCCATGGAGTCAGTTGCTGTTGTCACACACACACACACACACACACACACTCAATACTACTTGGCTGAAAACTGGATGGTGAAAGTGAATCCTTTTCCATAACTTAAGGGTGGTTGGGGTCATTGCCTTGGGTTCTTCAATCCCTCTCTGAGCAGTAAGCCTGGCCTTTTTTATTTTTCAACAATTTTGACTTTTTGTTCCCATTTTCTCCCTCTGTATCTAGGACATTCTACTGTGACCCCTGTCAGATCAGTTGGTCCCAGAGTAGCTGGGTCCCATCTTTTTCTTCTGGTCTCAAAGTCATGGAGACTGATGTTCACATGTTCCATTAGTCAGCTTCATTGATTCCCTAGCATATTCAGTTCTCATTACTCTTCTTTCTTCTGCACATGGAGAGACCAATAGTTGTACCTTACATGGCTGCTCATGAGCTTTAAGGATCCGAGATGCTACTCACTAAATTAGGATGTAGAACATTGTTTTTGCAGACTATGTGATGCCAATTGACAATGGTATCTCCTGAGACTAAGGTCATTGCCTTAAGACATTTGATAATAACTAAAAAGTATTCATCATTTTGTCCACTCTATGAGTACTGGAAATGAAAACAAGTCCACAAGAGCCAAAATATGACCTTGAATATATCCCCTCTGAATTTAGAGAGCATCTAAAGAACAGATTTGATATATTAAACACTAAAGACTGTAGACAAGAAGAGTTGTGGCATGACATCAAGAACATCATAGATGAAGAAAGCAAAAAATATTTGAGAAGACAAGAAAGAAGGAAAAGGTCAAAATGGATGTCAGAAGAGACACTGAAACTTGCTCTCCAGGGTAGAGATGCTAAAGCAAATGAGAGAAATGAGGAGGTCCAAGAGCTAAATAGAAAATTTAAAAGATCAGCTTGAGAAGATAAAGCCAAATATTACAACAAAATGTGCAAAGATCTGGAATCAGAAAACCAAAAAGGAAGAACACGCTCAGCATTTCTCAACTTTGGAGGAACTGAAGAAAAAATTCAAGCCTCGACTTCCATTATTGAAAGATTCTCTGGGCAAATTATTGAACAATGAAGAAAACATTAAGAGAAGATCGAAGGAATACACACAGTCACTGTGCCAAAAGGAAATGGTTAATGTTCAACTATTTCAAGAGGTAGCATATGATCAAGAGCCAATGATACTGGAGGAGAAAGTTCAAGGTGCATTGAAGGAACAAGGCACCAGGAATTGATGCTTAGTCCATCAACTGAAATCTTTCAAGAAAGTGAGGCAGAACAGGAGGCACTCACTCATCTCTGCCAAGAAAGTTGGAAGACAACTATCTGGCCGACTGATTTGAAGAGATCCATATTTGTGCCCATTCCAAACAGAGGTGACCCAACAGAATGCGGAAATCATTGCACAATCTCCTGATATCCCATGAGGGTAAAGTTTTGCTAAAGGTAACACAGAAATGGTTACCATCATACATTGACAGAGAACTTCCAGAGGTTCAAGACAGATTCGAAGAGGCTGTGGAACATTGCTGATGTCCGATGGATCTTGGCTGAAAGCAGAGAATATCAGAAAGATGTTTACCTGTGTTTTATTGACTATGCGAAAGCTTTTGATTGTATGTATCATGAAAAGCTATGGACAACATTACAAAGTATGAGTATTCTGGAACACTTAATTGTGCTCATGATGAATCTGTACCTGAACCAAGAAGCAGTTGTTTGAACAGAACATGGGAACACTGAATGTTTTAACATTAAGAATGGTGTGCGACAAGGTTGTGTTCTTTCACCATACTTATTCAACGAGTATGCTGAGCAAATAATTGGAGAAGCTGGGTTCTATGAAGAAAAATGTGGCATCAGGATTCGAGGAAGACTCGTTAACAACCTGCAATATGCAGATGATACAACCTTGCTTGCTAAAAGTGAAGAGTACTTAAAATATTTATTGATGAAGATCAAAGAGCAAAGCCTTAGGTATGGATTACATCTCAATGTCAAGAAAACAAAAATCCTCACCACTGGACCAATAAACAACATTCTTATCAATGGATAAAAGATTGAAGTTGTCAAAGACTTCATTCTTCTTGGATCAACTATCAACACTCACAGAAGAAGCAGTCAGGAAATCAAACAACGTATTGCATTAGGCAAATCTGCTACAGAAGACCTTTTTAAAGTGTTGAAGATCAAAGATATTAGCTTGAGGACTAAGGTGCACCTGACCCAAGCCATGGTATTTTCAATAACCTAATATGCATGCGAAAGCTGGACAGTGAATAAGGAAAACTATAGAAGAATTGATGCCTTTGAGTTATGGTGTTGAAGGAGAATATTGGAATTGCCATGGGTTGCCAAAAGAACCAATAGATCTGTTTCGTAGGAAGTGCAGCGATAGTGCTCCTTAGAGGCCAAGATGGCTAAACTTTGTCTCTCATACTTTGGACATATTGTCAGAAGGGACCAGTCACTGGAGAAGGATACCATGTTTGGTAAGGTGGAAGGTCAGATAAAAAGAGGAAGACCCCCAATGAGATGGATTGGCCAGGTGGCAGCATTGATGGACTGAATCGTGGCAACAGTAGTGAGGTTGGCACAGGATCAGGCAGTGTTTCGTTCTGCCTGATTGATCCAATGGTGAGGATTTTTGTTTTTTTGACATTGAGATGTAATCCATACCTAAGGCTTTGCTCTTTGACCTTCATCAGTAAGTGTTTTAAGTCCTCTTCACTTTCAGCAAGCAAGGTTGTATCATCTGCATATTGCAGGTTGTTAATGAGTCTTCTTCCAATCCTGATGCCATGTTTTTCTTCATAGTACCCAGCCTCTCTGATTATTTGCTCAGCATACAGGTTGAAAACTTATAAAATACAACCTTGTCACACACCTTTTTTAAATTTTAAACCATTCAGGGTTCCCATGTTCTGTTTGAATAATTGTCTCTTGGTCCTGGTATAGATTCCTTATGAACACAATTAAGTGTTCCGGAATACTCATACTTCACAATGTTGTCCTTAGCTTGTCATGATCCACACAATCAAAAGCCTTTGCATAGTCAATAAAGCACAGGTAAACATCTTTCTGATATTCTCTGCTTTAAGCCAAGATCCTTCGGACATCAGCAATGATATCCCTCATTCCTCGGCCTCTTCTGAATCTGGCTTGAACCTCGAAATTTTCTGTTATTGTATGAGTGTAGTCGTTTTTGTATTACCTTTGGAAAAACTTTACTCGCGTGGTAGATCAAAGAGATTGTGTGATGATTTCCGCTTTCCGTTTTAGATATGGGACATAAGAAAAGGAAGGTATTGTACAGTACTGCAGGCTTTGAGTCTCAGCAACTAGAATTGCTCAGTCAATAAGAAAGAGAACTGGTTATTCAAGACCTAGAAATGGTTTGCAATGTTGAGTTAGAAATTTGTATGTGGAACTAGTTAGTAAGATATGTCTTGTGCGTCATGGCAAATAAATAATTGCTGAACCTAGGTTGGAAGAAAAATAAGATTTTTAAAGGGCTTAAAGGAACTATGTCAAAGGTCAATATTTAAGAGATGAACTGAAGTTGAACTTGGTGATACAAGAAAATGAGGAAATAAGAGTGTCATAATTGAGAATAGACTTTTCAAGGAGGAATATTCAACAGTGTTAAATGATGTAGAAAGGTAGCGTAGGAAGAAAATTACAAAGAGATCATCCATCTTGATTAATAGAAAATTTTGAGACCTTTTGAGGGAAAAATGCTTATGAAGTAAATAGGCAAAAGTCAAATTGTAAATTCTCTCTCCCACTTCTCCATCATTTCTCACACCAATCTCCCACATGGCAGGCTATCTTTCTCTGTCATAGTCACCTGGGGCTAGGTCAGACATTACCAGAGAATACAGTCCTTGGGTTCATTAATTTGCTAACATAAATCATAGAACTCATGAAAGACATAATACTATGATGACTGGTTTTACTGTGACATCATCAATGGGCTCAAGTGTGGCAACAATTGTGACATTGGCCTAGGACCAGGCAATGTTTCATTCTGTTGTGCATAGAGTCGTTATAAATCAGTATTGACTCAATGGTCTAACAACAATTGGTTTTACTATGTTGTTGTTGTTGTTATGTGCCGTGGAGTCCATTCCAACTCATAAAGACCTTATACAGGGTTTCCAAGGCTGTAAATCTTTACAGGAGCAGAAAGCTTCATCTTTCTACCGTGGAACAGCTGGTAGTTTCAAACTGCTGACCATGAGATTAGCAGCCTGATTCATAATCACTACACTACCAGAGCTCCATTTTACTATAATGAAAGATTATAAATCAGAATCATCATAAGAAAGAAATGCATGGGCAAGGTTTGAGAGGGTTCCCCATGTGGAATTACAGTGTCTTAGAAAAGAAACATCATCTTTGATTCATTGACCTGGAAACTGTCTGAGCCTTTGATACACTACAGCATGTCTCTTAAAGCTAGTTGATATCAGCCTCCCAGGTAAGTCTTTTCTGGTCTGGCCAGTCCCTTCTCATCAACACAAAGCCTCAGGTATGTCCTGATAGTCCTAGAATTCATGATTTGTGTGCTCTTTCTTGTGCATTTCCTTATAGTTTTAATGTTTTCATATTCTTCTTGGATTCTCATTCTCTTGGTATGCTGTGAAGTGTTAATTTTCTTTGAGGTTGCCTTATGGTCCATTGAATTCTCTGTCCATTTAGTGCAGTCTATTTTATCCTGTAA
>NW_006408647.1:2214137-2230986 GCF_000296735.1 Chrysochloris asiatica
AAAAATCTGTAGTTTAATATAAGTATGTTTTTAAAGTCCTAATTCTCTTTCAGTCACTTCTGCCCTCCTCTCCTTGCTGTTAGGTGCTGTCTAGTCAATTCTGACCAGTAGCGACCCTGTATAGGGTCTCTGAGGAGCAGCTGGCGGGCATGAACCACCGACCCTGCAGCTCAAAAGGCCCTGAAGTGCGTCACCTCAGCCCACAGCACTGTGGGGGACTCCTCTCAAACCAGTGAAAACAAAAAAGTAGACCACATACGACGCGCATCCGTGTCCCACACACAGGGCCTCCGAACTTGAACCACCGACCCCGCAGACCAAAAGGCCCTGCAGTGGCACCCCAATCCACAGCGCTACAATGGGATGCCTCTCAAACCAGTGAATATAAGCCAACCAAATAGGACACACATCCATGTCTCCTGTATAAGGTTTCCAATGAGTGGCTGGTGAGCATGAACCACTGGCTCTGTCCCACCGGCCTTGTTGTTCAAAAGAATTTGCAGTGCATCATCTCAACCCACAGCACTATGCTGGGCTCCCTCTCAAACCAGTGAAGAAAGGCTGACCAAATCTACGTCTCAGCATGGCCCAGGTGCGTAAGCTCCTGGCAGAGGAAAGCACCAGTGGTGGGGGTGGGTCCCAGCCACTCGGCTAAGCCCCCACCTCTACTCACCCAGATGTATGTGGGCAAACCATGAGAACACCCACTACCGACACCAAAGAAAAAAAAACAAGATCAGAACCACCCAAAATCAGCAAAGCACACCATGCACTTCCCCGCCCCCCCTCCAAATGTTCCTGCGGAGCGTTTCCACGGCATCTCTGTGGCCCCTATTTAGTCCAGCCGCTCTGTCTAGCCCAGGATGTGGGCCCAGGCGGAGGACTCAAGGGTACACAACCTCCCGGCTGCGCTCCAAACTTCACTGGCTACAAGCCTCCAAGCCTCCAAACCACTCCTATCTCTGTGGGTCCAAATCCCAGAGCTCTGTCTTGCCTCCTTTCTGCCTGGAATTCTGAGCCACTTTTGACGGCAACCTTCATTATGCCTTCACCCTAGCCGCCAGCAAGCCCTGCCCTCCCTGCTACTTCAGTTAGTCTATAATGTTCTTACTCTGTTTCAGGCCCCTCTGAGTTTTGGTACTTGTTGAAATGCTGTGGGGTAGATTATGACCCACAGCTACCCAGTATAGAGTTTCCAATAGCAGCTGTTGAGCTAGAACCACAGTTCCTGCAATTCTAAAGGCTTTGCGGTCTGGCGGATTAAACCACAGCAGGGGTGCTTTGTTACTGATATTAAGCTGCTACTCAGCTTGGGCTGGCCCAAACCTTGATGCTTTGATGGGTGGGCCTGAGGCTAGGAGGCTGGGCAGAGGGCTGGCCTAGGCCGAAGAAGTGGGGGATGGGCTTTGTGCTTGTAGGCAGATGGGGTCTGTTTTTGATGATGTCTAAAATGCCTCTCTTTGTCTCCCTGTGTCTTGAGCCCCTCAATTTGACCTATATACACACCGGTAATGCCTAATGTGGCAATGAGGATCCCCCTGGGATGGACTATGTTGGTTCCTGTGGTCCCACTAGGAGCATCAGCCCTTTTAATGGGTCTGCTCAGGCCCTGCTCAGGTTCTGCAGTGGGCAGGGCTGTCCCCAGGTAGGAGCCCGAAGCAGGCGGGTGGAAGTTAAAAATTCTCGTAACTCCTCAATAGTTTGATCCTTCAAAAAAACAAGTTCATAAAGTTGCAGCCTTATGTTTTATGTTTGCCCAAAAGCTGTCTGTCTACCAGGCGGGGGCCCCAATTTGTGATACCGCCACCTACTTTCTCCCGAGCCCGCGTACCTGTCCTGCCCAGTCAGGGAAGCACCACCCTCTCGAATCAATTTTTCATTACCTTTTAATTAAATTTTTTCCAAAAACTTTTTGAAGCTTTTCCAGTTTGGCAGTGGCAGAGCAAAGTCAGGTAGGACAGGCTCCATAGGGGGTTGGGAGAAGGGCTGAAAACCCAGAGACACTACTCTCACAGAACTGCACAGGAGTTCTGGATCTAGCATAAGGGTCAGGGTGTCAGTTTCCACAACAGCCAGTGGAAAAATCACAGTATAAAAGAAAAAATTTTATTTAGAAATCAGTCAAGACACAGGACTCCCTCTGTGACCATCCTGCCTGGGGTGGGGGTGGGGGATGTCAGAGAGTGGGGCTACAACCAGACCGCCACAGAAAACTGACGCTAAAAGCAGTGCAGTGACATTTACAAAAGGAGGTGTAGTGGGATTCTACACATTTTTTTCCTCCTCTTCCCTGCTGCACCTTCTTTGGCAAGCCTGGATGCCTTCAGGTGGGTGGGTGCACACCCCAAAAAAAGTCCAGTATTGAGACCATGGTATTCCCATGGCACAGAGAGAAATAGCCCCATTGGTACAAGGACAAATTCTTTAGCTGCTGCTTTTGACTTCTGCCGATGGGTCCCAGCCCTAAAGTTAACTTGTGCAGGACCATTTACTCCTGCCTATCCAACAAGAAAAAAAGCAAGTTTGGCCTGACAGACAAACCATATGAACAATCTGTAAAGCCCCAAAGTAAACAGACGCAACTATTTCAACAATTATGCTGTGGACATGCAGATACCTAACTGACCTTCAGGAACAAAAATAGTTAACAATCTTTCTCCCATTAACTTCTCAGTATCTATCTGCACACCTCTACGATGGTGACTAGAGGAGGGGCCTGAGTGAGTGGACACTCCCACCCACTACTGGAGGCTTCTACAGTGCAAACACACTGCCTGTGGAGCAAGGCAACTGGCCAGTTGGCCAGTTTTATTTTTGTTTCAAAACGGTATTTTTTGTCTCTGCTTTTATATTGCTTCTCCTTTTGGGCCTTTTGATCACACATTTTTCCTGGAGGTGAGAGCTTTTTCTCCCTACATTACCCAAGAAGAGTCAGCAATTGTGGCCATATAGCCAAGCTACATGCATGCCCCATATTATTCCACCATTGAGACAAGAGACAATAACAGCTGCTAAGCATTACAAGTAAAAAGGAAAGCCTATCTCCTGATCATATCTACCAGGAGACACCCAGTAAGCTTAATAACACAGCTACACACATCCATTTAAGCATTAAAAACAACTACTCGAAATGATGAACAAAAAGCAATGAAAGACATCAAAACGTGTCAAAAATCAGAAAAGGGTAGCTGAGACAAATGAGTTGGAGACAGACAAAGGCTTTCTAGAAGAGGAGGAGCAGGTTTTAGATTTTCCTGAAAAGGAATTCAGCAGAATGATATGAAAACAAATTCAAGTGCTGAAAAAAGGGGCAGAGGAAAACTAGTAAGAAGTCAGGAAAGTACTACAAGAGCAAACTGACAGATGAGTGGTGACCTTTTTTTTTTTTTTTGAACTTTTATTCAGGGTTAGGAAGAGGAAGGTGACCTATGCCAGAGAGAGAAAGCAGAAAGAATGGGAGAAGAGAGAAGAGGGCAGAAATAAGAGGAAGAGAAGAAGAGAGAGAGAGAGAGAGCGGTGGCCATTTGTTTTTAAGTGGAAAGTGTCACTTTAAAATTTGAGGAGATCTGTGCGCATGCATAGTAACACCCTTCAGGGGTGGAGGTGGAGTAGCCATTCGCTCAGGTATCCCCTCTAGTCACCAGAATAGAGGTGCACAGACAGCGAAAGACCAATGAACAGATCCCAAAAAATGAATGTTCACACCTGTATCTCCATGGTTCTGTCAGGCGTTCGTGGCTGTGCTGATCCTTCCCCTACTTGGTCTCTCCCAAGATAGTAGCTCTGGGAATAGCTGAGCATCTTGAATTAGAAAGCAATAGATTTCTTGATTGTGCTACAATTACCCCTAACTGTAAGCCTTACAACCTTATAAATATTCCTTTATATGTGGATAGGTTAATTTGTGAATTCTCAATTCTGTTCCATTGATCAATGTATCTTTCATTGTACCAGTACCAAGCTGTTTTGACCATGTAGCTATCTAATAAATTTTGAAGTCAGGTAGTGAGAGGTTTCCAACCTTATTCTTCTTCTTAAGCAGTGCTTTGATTATTCTGGGTCTCTTTCCTTTCCATGTAAAGTTTGTAATCGTTTTTTCCATCTCCTTGAAGAATGTCATTGGAATCTGGATTGGGATTGCATTATATGTGTAAATTGCTTTGGGTAGTATTGACATTTTCACAATGTTAAGTCTTTCTATCAAGGAGCATGATACATTCTTTGATTTTTATAGGTCTCTTTTGGTTTCTTGTAGTAGTGTTTTGTAGTTTTCTTTTATAGGTCCTTTGTTTCTCTGGTTACATTTATTCACAGATATTTCATCCTTTGGGTGGCTACTGTAAATGGTTTTGCTTTCCTAATGTCCTTTTCAACACTGTCATTTTTGGTGTAGAAGAATCCAAATGATTTTTGTATGTTGATCTTATATCCTGCCACTTTTCTGAATCTTCCAATGAGGTCTAGCAGTTTTTTTTACTGACTCTTTGGGGTTTTCTACATATAGCATCATATCGTCTGCATATAGGGAGATAGAAATAGTTAAAGTTACAATTATAGTGGGAGATTTTAACACACAGCTCTCGAAAAGGGACAGAATAACTAGAAAGAAACTCGACAAAGTTACAGAGGAAATAAACAACACAATCAACCAACTTGACCGCAAAGATGTATACAGAGAATTCAATCCAACAACAGCACAATATACATTCTTTTCCAATGTGCATGGAACATTTTCCAGAATTGATCATGTGTTAGGTCACAAAGCAAGCCTCCACAAATTTACAAGCATCAAAATTCTACCAAGCATCTTCTCAGACCACAATGCTATAAAACTAGAAATCAACAATAAGAAGACCAAGGCAATAAAGTCGATTACATTGAAACTGAACAACACCCTGCTGAAAATCGACTGGGTAAAAGAAGAAATTAAATGTGAATTCACAAAGTCCTAGAAACAAACGAGAATGAAAACACAACATACCAAAATCTTTGGGACACAGTGAAAGCAGTGCTGAGAGGACAATTTATTGCAATAAATGCACACATCCAAAAAGAGGAAAGAATAAAAATCAACACATTAACACAGCATCTTCAACAATTAAAAGCAGACCAGCAGAGGGAACCTACAGTCACCAAAAGAAAGGAAATAATAAAGATAAGAGCAGATATAAACGAGAAACTATAGAAAAATTCAATAGGACAAGGAGCTGGTTCTTTGGAAGGATTAATAACATTGACAAACTATTGGCAAAACTAACAAAAGAAAAGAGGCAGAGGACACAAATAACTCACATTAGAAACCACATGTCCCTTTTAAATGTTCTTTGAGTTTTAAGAACAAAAAGAAGTCTGAAAGGGAAAGATCAAGCTGTGGGGTAAATGCATTAAGGTTTCCCAACATAATTTCCTAGGATAACCCTTGCTACTCTCAAAGAATAAACTGATATATTATCATGATGGAAAAAACATCCCACAGTACAACTTTCCAGACATTGTTCTCACCAATGCAGTTTTCAATTTTCTGAAAATTGTTTCAGAGTTAATCTTTGTGATCATCATGTGTCCTTTAAGAAAATCTATCAAGCTTATCCCTTTTGAAAACCCAAAAAAAGTCTCCGTAATGTTCTGATTTCTATGTGCTGAGTTTTGCTAGCCCAGCAGATCCACTCAGAAGTCAGTTTTGATTGAATCTTTTGTTGACAATACTCTAAGGAAACTAAAATAAGTGAGTTACTAATAGAATTTCCCTGCAGTCATCCACGGAAACATGTTTAAACATATTTTGTTTGGAATAAAGCTGTGTATGTGTGATCTGAAATCCTAGTTGCAATAATTTTTTTTTTTTTTAGCCTAGTATTAATTGTATTGTTTGACAATTTCTGTACTCTGTTGGATCACCTTTCTTTAGAAACGATAAGATACAGATCATTTTTCATCTGTTGGCCAGGTAGCTGTCTTCCAAATTTCTTGACATAGACAAGCAAGCACTTCTAGTATGCATTCATTTGTTGAAACATCTTAGTTGATATTCTGTCAATTACTAGCCCTTGTTTTTCCCTAATACATTCAGTGCAGTTTGGACTTCAAAACCATAGGTTCTTGATTATATGTTGCCTCCTGTAATAATAGTTGACCATCAATCATTTATTTTTGTTAAAGTGACTCTGTATATTCCTTCCATCTTCTTTTGATGCTTTCTGCATCATTCAATATTTTGCCTTTAGAATCTTTCAATGTTGCATATCAAGGCTTGGATATCTTTGTCAGTTCTTTCAACTTGAGAAATGCTGAGTATGTTCTTCCCTTTTAGTTTTCTAACTCCAGGTCTTTGCATATTTCAATATAATATTTGACTTTGTCTTATTTAGCTGTCCTTTGAAATCTTCTGTTTAGCTGTTTTACCACATCATTTCTTCCATTTGCTTTAGTATCTCTATGCTGTAGAGCAAGTTTCAGAGTCTCTTCTAACATCCATTTTGGTCTTGTCTTCTTGTCTTCTTAATGCTCTTTTGCTTTCGTCCTGTAAGATGTTCTTGATATCATCCCAAAACTCTTCTTTTGTTATTAGTGTCTAATTCATCTTGAAATGATCTCTAAATTCAGATGTGATATGTTTAAGATCATATTTTGACTCTTGTGGAAGTGTTTTAATTTTCTTCAGCTTCAGTCTGAACTTGCATATGAGACTGTTCCACAGCCTGCCCATGCTTGTTTTGGCTGGTGATATGAAGCTTTTCAACCATCTGTTTCCACAGAAGTAGTCTATTTGATTTCTGTGTATTCTATCTGGTGATGTCCATGTATATAGTCATGTCTTATGCTGTTTTAAAAAGCTATTTGCAATGAAGAAATCATTGTTCCTGCAAAATTCTATCATGCAATCTCCAGCATCATTTCTATTGCAAAGTCATATTTTCCAACTGCTGATCCTTCTTCTTTATTCCCAATCTTTGCATTCCAATCACCTGTAATTATCAATACAACTTGATAGCATGTTTCATCAATTTCAGACTGAAGAAGTTGGTTGAATTCTCCACTGTCATTATTACCGGCTTTAGTGGTTGTAAATAGTTGTATTAACTGGTTTTCATTGTAGGTGTATGGATATTATCATATCACAGATCTTGAAATGTTCTTTTTGATGATGAATGTGACATCATCCCCATCTTCAATTTGTTTTTCCTGGCATAGTAAACCATGTGATTGCCAGATTCAAAATGACCAATGCCAGTCCTCATATGCATGTGAAATTTGAACAGTGAATAAGGAAGACTGTAGAAGAACTGATGCATTTGAGTTATGTTGATGGAGGAGAATATTAAAAGTATCATGGACTGCCAAAAGAGCAAATAGATCTGTGTTGGAAGAAGTACAGCCAAAGTGGTCCTTGGCAGCCAGGATGCCCAAACTTCATCACTCATACTTCAGACATATTATCCAGAGTTACCAGTCACTAGAGAAGGGTATCATGTTTTGTGAAGTGGAGGGTTAGAGAAAAAGAGGAAGGCCCTCAATGAGATGAATTGGCACAGTGGAGGCAGCAATGGACTCAGGCCCATTAAATTTTTTCTCTGTTCTTTCAGCTTGAGAAATGCTGAACATGTTCTCCCCTTTTTGTTTTCTAGCTCCAGGTCTTTGCACATTTTGTAATAATATTTGAAGCCAAATAAATAGACAGGTCTATAAAGTGAACAATAACACTAGGAATATTCTTTAGAACAATCATCAATTCTAGATCATCATAAGCAGAATTTTCCCAAGGACAAATTTCAGAAGGCAGAAAGGATTAATTAAGAAGAAATAATGGAAACAGAAAATACAGGTTAGAAGTGGGATGTGTGATGTTTCATGGTGGGGATTGCAATTTATGACATGAAACAAAAACTATGAATTGGTGAATGTGAAACTTATATGTTCTATAAAATTTCACCCAATTCAAAAAAAAAAAAAACTTATATGTTCTATAAAATTTCACCCAATTCAAATAAAAAGTTTTTAAAAGTAAAATTGAAAATCAAAAACAAGAATCTTTACAAAACAAATATAAAGAAAAAGAAGATAAATCACCCATTATACTGCCACCTAGAGTACACTCTTGATTTTTGTTTGTTTGTTTGTTTTACCACAGTTGCAGTTTCTTATCTTCCAACATTCTAAATGTATATACGGAGTCCTGGTTTGGAGCTGTGGGTTAATGCACCAGACTGCAAAGCTGTTTGAACTGCAAGGTCGGCGGTTCAAGCTCATCAGCTGCTCCTCAGAGACCCTAGACAGGGTCGCTATGGGTCAGAACTGACTCAATGGCACTTAACAACAACAAATGTATATACAGAGTCTTGGTGCAGCACTGTAGGAAAAGCACTGGACTGCTAACCACAAGGTCAGCGGTTCAAACTCACCAGCTGCTCCTCAGAAACCCTATGAAGGGTCACTATGATCCAGAACCAACTAGAGAGTACTTAACTACATCATAAATATTTTATACAAGAGCCTGTGTACACAAGTGTTTTGTATTCAACTGATGCCTAAAGGTTAGGGATTTGAACCCACCTAGTAACTACACAGAAGACTGGCCAACTAAATTGCGTCATTAAAGATTTCAGCCAAGGAAACTGTATGGAACCATTCTAATCTCTAACACATGGAATTGTCATGAGTTGTAAAGTCAACTCAATGGCAAATAACAACATCAACAACATATTCTTTAACTAATTTCATAGGCTGACTTGATCTGGAGAAATCAAACCAAGTATTTCCTGATCCTTTTGAAAGAACTGACAAAATATCTCATTTACATTGGAATCTGATGTTCTCTGGAATGACAGTTAAATTAATTTTTTGACCCATTAAACTAAGACTTGGAGTCCTGGTGTGGTGCTGTGAGCTAATGCACTGTACTGCAAAGTCAGTTTGAACTGCGAGGTTGGCGGTTCAAGCTCACCAGCTTCTCCTTGGAAATCCTATATAGGGTTGCTATGAGTTAGAATTGACTTGACAGTACTTAACAATAACAACAAAAGCTAAGACTCTATGCATCATTCCGAGTGCAATTTCAACCTTACTAATTAGGAGCTCTGGTAATATAGAGGTTACTAATCAGACAGCAAACCAGTTAGAAACTACCAGCTGTTCCATCAGAGAAAGATGAGGCGTTCTGCTCCTGTAAAGATTTACAGCCTCGGAAACCCTGTACAGGGTCACTATGAGTCAGAACCAACTCCACAGCAAACAGCCACCACCAACCTGAAGCTTGCCCTTTGATTTGCAGCTTGCAGTTTGTCATACTTTTTAAACCTAATGTACTGAAGGGACTGAGGGATACCTTTGTTAAGAACAACTTACCTGTGAAGTTGTGGGAAGTAAAACATACCTGTAGGCTTCTTTAGCAGACCAAAATGGAAGGCTAATTTATGTAAGGAATTTAATGAAAGGAATTAATGTGTATTGAAAAGGAAGACAAGTCATCTGTAGAAATACAAATTCATGGAACTACAGACCTCAGCATGACATGGCAGTTCTTTTATGTTCCCAAGGCATTCTCACCCCATTTCTTCATAGTTGTCAAAGATTGAATGAAAATTGTGTCCCACAAAATATGAATCTACTTGATTGGGTCATGATTCCCAGTGATTTGGCAGTTATGTAATAATGTTGTTGTTGTTAAGTCCCATCAAGTCTGTTCCAACCCATAGCAACCCTGATAGGGTTTCTGAGGAGCAGTTGGTGGGTTCAAACTGCTGACCTTGCAGTTCCTCACATTATCCTACAGTACAGTTATATGATGATTACCCATGATGTTATCTGATGTGATAAATCAGTAAGAGGAGCAAGAGTGGGCTGCAATAATTTTAATCCTATCACAACCTGATCTGAAGTAAGGGAGTTTCCCAGGGGTGTGGCTGGCAACGTCTTTTAAGTAACGAGAAGTGAGCAGAAAGGGACCTATTACCACCAAGAAAGGAGAGTCAGGAGTGGTGTGTGTCCTATAGATCTGGAGTCCCTGCATTGTGAAGCTCCAAGATCCAGGGAAGATTGATGTTGAGACTCATAGTGCTCTCCAAGAAATGCTGGGCTTACAGATGCTGAAAGGAGACAAGGACCTTTCCTCAGAGCAAGAGCTCTGATTTAGGACTTCTAGCCTCCTAAAGATTGAAGTTGTCAAGGATTTCATTCTTCTTAGATGAACTATCAACACTTACAGAAGCAGCAGTCAAGAGATCAAATGACATATTGCATTAAGCAAATCTGCTGCACAAGACCTTTTTCAAGTGTTGAAGAGCAAAAATGTCAGCTTGAGGATTAAGGTGCACCTGACCCAAGCCATGGTATTTTCAATTACCTCATATGCATGTGAAAGCTGGACAGTGAATAAGGAAGACTGTAGAAGAATTGATGCTTTTGACTTACGGTGTGGAGGAGAATAATGAAAGTGCCATGTGCTGCCAAAAGAACCAATAGATCTGTTTTGGAAGAAGTGGAGCCAGAGTGCTCCTTGGAGGCCAAGATGACCAAACTTTGTCTCTCATACTTTGGACATATTGTTAGGAGGGATCAGTCGCTGGAGAAGGATATCATGTTTGGCAAGGTGGAGGGTTGGAGGAAAAGAGGAAGACCCCCAATGAGATGGATTGGCCAAGTGGCAGCATCGATGGACTCAAGCATGGCAACAACAATGAGGTTGGCCCAGGATCGGGCAGTGTTTCATTCTGCTGTGCATAGAGTCACTATGGGTCACTACCGACTCGATGGCACCTAACAACAACAAGCCTCCTAAATTGTAAGAGAACAAATTTGTTTCACCCAGTTAACAATAAAAAATTAAATTTAAAAAGAGAGAGATAAAAGGGGAAAGAAGTGAGTGGAGAAAGTGGGACCAGTAGAACCAAGAAAGTAGAACTGGAAGCAGGCATTATCCTTTGGAATTCTGTGCTGAGAACCTTCTAGTTCCAGAAAAAGATTTATGCCAAAACACATAAAGATATCCCGGGAAGGCTAGGTCAACAGATATTGAAAAGAGACAAAGGCCTTCTACCAAACAGACAGAAAGAGAAAGTCTTCCCCTAGAACTGGCTACCTGAATTTGAACTTCTAGCCTCTTAAACTGTTGTTAAATGCCTCATTCCAACTCCCAGTGAGCCTGTATAGGGTTTCCGAAACTTTTTAAGTCTTTCTGGGAGCAGAAAGTCTCATGTTTCTCCCATGAAGCAGTTGGTGGTCTTGAAACACTAACCTCATTGTTCATATTCTAGTGCTTAACCTATTGAGTCACCTCACTCTCCAAACTATTTGTTAAAATAAGTGATTTCCACTCAAAATCTACCCAATCTCAGTTTGCCACCCCATTCACGAACAGGAACAAATTTTATAATTAATTCATTCACTCATTCAGCAAATATTTGTGAAATGCCAACAACATGCCAGGCTTTCTTTTAAGAACTAGTGATGCAACAAAGCAGCAGTCAAAAGCTCCCTGCCCCCATTAGGCATATACTAAAAGGCTGAAATTATTTTCTCATTTCCAATTCATATCACTGCCCAATGCAATCTACTTTTTGCCCCTACTCTTCTCTGAAAACTATTCTCATCAAATAACTAGTCATCTCTTTGCTGTAAAGCACATGGAAACATTTCAGTTTGAATGTTCTGCAGCATTTGACATAATTCAGCAAGTCCTCCTTAAAATCCTTGGCCCTTTATATGATGCCCACAACCTGATTATCAACATTTCATGGTTTCATCTCCCCTTTAGGATGAAGCATTAAATCCCCAACAGTTGATAAGAGCCCTTACTGACAGCTCTTTTGCTTTCCTGTCTAGCCTCGTGAGAGCATCTTCTTTTAGTCTTGGTGGGCCATTCTTAGCCCCAACAGTACTGAGCCTCTCTGTGATCACTGGAAGAGTCATGCACTCCTTTCCCCTTTCTCATCCTTGTTCACCCTCAGTCCTCAGCTTTGGCATCCTTTTCTCTGGAAACGCTGAGCTCCCAATTTTGGATAAAAAGGCCTTCTTCCGTGCTTTCATGTTGTTCTTGTTAGTTGCCCTCAAGTTGATTCTGACTGGAGGCAACCCCATATGAACCTCTTATGTGCAGAGTAGAACTGCTCTATGGGGTTTTCAAGGTAGTTTTCTTGAAAGCAGATTGTCAGACCTGTCTGTAGAGGAACCTTTTTGTTGCTGTTGTTAGGAGGCGTCAAGTCAATTCTGATGCATAGCCACCCTAAATACAACAGAATGAAACACTGCCTGCTCCTATACCATCCTCACAATTGTTATACTTCAACCCATTGTTGCTGCCACAGTGTCAGTCCATCTTGTTGGAATTCTTCCTCTTTTTGCTGACCCTCCACTTTATCAAGCATAATGTCCTTCTCCAGGAAACTCTAAGTGGGTCCAAACAGCCAATCTTTCTGATAATAGTCAACTGGTTAAGTGTTTATGCTATCCAGTGAATCTCATGTACAAATAATCTATTAACACCAGGGATATCATGGTGATTCTATAGGATAAGCACTACACTACAAACCACAAGGTCAGTGGTTCAAGCTCACCACCCGCTCCTCAGATGAAAGATGAGGCTTTCTGCTTCCGCATATCTGTACAGACTTAGGAGCTCTCCACAGGGTTGCTTTGAGTTAGAACCAACTCTACAGCACTTAACAACAACAAAATGCTTATAGGAAAAAAATAGCAAAGAAGGAGAGTTAGAACCAACTCTACAGCACTTAACCACAACAAAATGCTTATATGAAAAAAATAACAAAGAAGGAGCGTGTGATATTGTTTTAAGGGAGTAGTATTTTGGACTTTGTATGTTATCTATCTCTCTCATCTCTCATAATCAAAGAAGTCAGAGGGTGGTGCGAACAGTTAATGTGCTCAACTGCTAACCAAAAGTTGGAGCTCCAAATCTACCCAGAGATAATTCTGATAAAATGCTTGGCAATTCACTTCTAAGAAATCAACCACTGAAAGCCTTGTGGACCACAGTTCTCTGACACACATGTAGTCACCATGACTCATAATGGACTCAAGGACAAGTTGCTGGTTTGGTTTAATGATGAAAAAAAAATTCAAGAATACCCAGAAAACTGAACCATAATTTATACATAATACATTAAGCACTTGACTGTGAACCACAATGTCAATGGTTCGAGTCTACCAGATGCTTCTCAGGAAAAAAGATGAGAATTTTTGCTCTGGTGAAGATTTAAAGCTCTGAAACATTATACAATGTCATTCTGAGTTAGGACCAACTCAATGGCACTTAATAACAACAACAACATGGCTGTTGTTGTTAAGTACTATTGAGTGAATTAGGACCCATAGCGACCTTGTATAGGGTTTCAAACGAGTGACTGGTGAGCTTGAACCATTGACCTTGTAGTTCAAATGACTTTGCAGTCCAGTACATTAGCCCACAGAGCCACACCAGGACTCCAACAACATGATTGGTTGGTTGGTTGGTTAGTTTGTGCCTTGGAGTTGGTTCCAACTCATAGTAACCCTGTACGGGGTTTCTGAGGCTGTAAATCTTTACAGGAGCAGAAAGCCTCATCGTTCTCCCACGGAACAGCTGGCAGTTGCCACAGGGCTATTTATAAGGGTGGAAAATTGGGAGCCAACTAAATATCCATTATCAGGAAATTGATTAATAAATGGAATACATTATAAAACAAGCTCCCACTTGTTTGTTGGTTTATCATACTGTGGTGATGTTGCTGTGATGCTAGAAGATATGCCACTGGCATTTTAAATACCAGCAAGGTCACCCATGGTAGTCAAGTTTCAACTGAGCTTCCAGACTAAGATAGACAAGGAAGAAGGAGAGATGGACTTTGGAACATTTAGTCACTGAAAACGGTATGAATTACAGTGCACATTGTCAGATATAGTGCAGGAGGATGAAACATTAGGAATACTACCAGAATATTGTTAGATGCAGTGCCTTCAGATGAGTCCCTCAGTTGAGAAGTTACTCAAAGTCTTACTGGAAAGAGCTGCCTCCTTAAAATAGAGTTGACCATGATGAATGGAGTAAAGCTTTCAGGAGTTTCATTTGCTAATAAGACAGAACTCAAAATGAGGAGAAACAGCAATAAACATCCATTAACAATCTGAGCATAGTATGTATGAAGTATAAATCTGAGATAAATGGAATTTGTCAAAAAAGAAATGAAATGCACCAAGATAGATACCTAAGCATCAGTGAACAAAAATGGACTGGAATGAGCCATTTTGAATCACACAACCGTATGGGATACTATGCTGAGAACAACAAATTTCAAAGGAATTGTTGTTTTTGCTACTGTTGTTAGGGGCCATTGAGTCATAGAAATTCTATGAATAACAGAATGAAACACAGCCTGGTCTTGCATCATACCCACAATCCTTGTTACACTTGAGTCCATTGCTGCTACCATTGTGCAAACCCATCTCCCTGGGAGTTTTCTCCAACACTATGACTCTAATGCATCAATTCTTCTACAGTCTTCTTTATTCATTGTCCAATTTTCACAGGCATATGATGTTATTGAAAATGCCACATGTCAGGTGCAGCTTAGTACTCAAACTTAAATCTTTTCTCCTGAAATTTTCTTTTTGAGGATAAATCTGATAAAATTTCTCTTCGATTTGGCATTCCCACCACAGTAAACCATATGATTATCAGATGCAAAATGGTCAATCCCAGTCCATTTCTGCTCACTAATGCCTTTGATATCCATCACCATGAGTTCCATTTCATTTTTGAAAACTTTCAGTTATGCAAGATTCATACATTCCATGTTTCAATTATAAATAGATGTTTACATCTATTTCTCCTCATTTTGAGTTGTGCCCCATCAGAAAATAAAGGTTCTTAATGCTCACTCCATTTGTGTCATCATTGTTAACTGTACTTTGAAGAGGCATATCTTCCTCAGTCATATTTTGAATGTCTTCCAACTCAAGAGTCTCATCTTCTGGCACTAAATATGACAATATTCTGGTGCTATTCATAATGTTTCCATTTTCAATATTCTGATACTATCTGACAGTGTTTCACTGCTATTCATAAGGTTTTCGGTGGCTAAACATTCAGAAATAGTCTGCTTCTCCTTTCTCCTAGTCTGTCTGAGTCTGGAAGTTCAGCTGAAACCTGTCCAACTTGGGTGATCCTGCTGGTATTTAAAATATCAATGGCATAACTTTCAGCATCACAGCAACACACAAGGTACAATGTCACAGAAAGCTAACAGACAAGTGGTGGTCAAGTGAGCTGCATAGCATTAATCTTCAGAAAGAATATTTATGATCTATCTTGAAGTATAATGCTGTGACAGGATTATATCCATACACGTACAAGGAAGATCAATTCATATTATTATTATTATGACTTATGCAACAACCACTATAGCCAGTGACAATGAAATTAAATAATTCTACCAACTTGTCAGTATAAAATAGATCAACTTGTACATATACCAAATGGCAGTCATTCAAATAGAACAAGGAGACATTGAATGGTTTAAAATCAGGAAAGGTGTGTCTCAGAGTTGTATTCTTTCACCATATTTATTCAAACTGTATGCTGAGCAAATAATCTGAGAAGCCGGATTATATGACATCAGAGTTGGAGGAAGACTCATTAGCACTTTGCTATATGCAGATGATACAACCTTGCTTTCTGAAAGCAAAGAGGACTCAAAATACTTACTAATAAAGATCAAAGATCACAGCCTTCCTGTGATTGGGTTGCACCTCAACCAAATGGGTTACAATACAAAAATCCTCACCACTGGACCAATAAATAGCCTCATATGCATGTAAAAGCTGACTATGCAGGTGAAAAATGGCTAAGGAAGACTGTAAAAGAATGTACCTATGCCATCTTAACACTTTTTCAATTTTACATAAAAATTAGTATACATAAATATAAGAATATACTATAAATTTGTTGCTGTTGTTAAGTGCCATAAAGTCAGTTCTGGCTTATAATGAATTTGTATAGGGTTTCCAAGGAGCAGATTGTAGATTTGAACTTCCAATCTTGCAGTTCAAACTGACCTTGTTGTCCAGTGTATTATCAAGCAGTGTCATACAAGGACTCCATATATAACTGCATATGCTGTCATTCTGTTGTGCATATGGTTGCTATGAGGTGGACTCAACTCAAAGGCACCTAAACTATAACAACAACATGACCTTATCTCAAGTACAAATGTTATGGAGAAATACTGAATATTCAACTCACTAGAGCCCCACTGAATCCATACCTGGGTGTTTAAATCTCCTCTCCATGAGAACCTTTCAAACTCTGTTGCTAAGTAACACTTGCCACATTGACATTTCACATCATTACCTATCTATGGAGTAACTTTATGAAGGCATTTAGGTCCTGACATGATAATGGTGTTGGAATTATTGACTACGCAAAGGCCTTCAATTGTGTAGATCATGACAAGCTGTAGACAACATTGTAAAGTATGAACATTCCTATACACTTAATTGTGCTCACGAGGAACCTGTGCATAGGCCAAGAGACAGCTGTTCGAACAAAACATGGGAACACTGAATGGTTTAAAATTTAAAAAGATGTACTATGCTGAGCAAATTATCCAAGAAGCTGGTTTAGTGAAGAAACAATTGGTATCAGAATTGGAGGAAGACTCATTAGCAACCTGCAATATGCAGATGATACAACATTACTTGCTGAAAGTGAAGAGGGCTTAAAATACTGACGGATGAAAATCAAAGATCATAGCCTTTGGTGTGGATTGCATCTCAATGTAAAGAAAACAAAATACTCACCACTGAATCAATAAACAACATTCTTATCAATGGAGAAAAGATTTAAGTTGTCAAAGACTTC
>NW_006408647.1:2231491-2251948 GCF_000296735.1 Chrysochloris asiatica
TGGGCTGGACCATGGCAACAATTGTGAGGTTATCTCAGGATAGGGCAGTGTTTGGTTCTGTTGTGCAGACAGTCGCTATGAGTAGGTACTGACTTGATGGCACCTAACAACAAGGAATGACTGTTCAGAACAACAACAAAAAAAAAAACAATAAAAACAATGAATCTTGAAATCTGCCCATAAGCACCCATTCTACCGGGTGGGATTCCTGAACAGTTCCTGAAATAGTTTATCTTTTCTTGGTAGAACACTTCTTGCTTTTTAATATCCAAACCTCATAGACAGTGGTGGTGGTGGTTATGTGCCATGAAATCTGTTCTGACTCATAGCAACCCTGTACAGGGTTTCTGAGGCTGTAAAGCTTTACAGGAGCAGAAAGCCTCTTCTTTCTCCAACGGAACAGCTGATAGTTTCAAACTGCTGAACTTGTGGTTCGTAGCCCAATTTGTAACCACTATGCTACCAGAGCTCCTTAATTCTTAATTCTTATGTTGAGATATGTACTGAGAGAGGTTTTGACAGTATATAGCTCTTAATGCAACAATTCTTGGATGAATATTTATATAGGCAAAAATGTGTGGATACAAGAACACCCATATTTGCAGATAGTGTCCATCTGACCTGGCTTCAATCGATGGATGATCAGAACTCGACTAGAGGAAGAAAGAAGAGGGAAAAAAGAGTAATATGCTACAATTTGATTAACTAGACCTATGCTTGTGGGTGTAGTAGCTCAAAAGAGGGAATGAATCTTTACAGCAAGGATTATTCCCGCCTCCTTGGTACACAGAGTTGACAGGGATGGGCAACTTAGATATTAGCTACCCAAAATGTGGGGAGAGGGAAGCTACAAAGGCAAGAAGTAATTGGCTTACAAGCTTTCAAAAGGGAGCCTAGTTTCAGAGGGTATGGGGAAGGTATAATCTGGATAGGGCTGGTGAAAGAAGATGGGGATAAGACTCTCGTGTTTCAACAATGAATAATTGCTATCAGAAATGATTGTGAGTGTTGCAAGTGTAAAGGTAGATGTTTTGTAACAAAAGGAGGGGAGTAGCTGACTTTGCAGTTTAGGAGGGGAGGTCCCTGGGGCCATCAAGAGAGAAGAGAAGAATGTGGGACCATATCCAGAGAAGCAGTCGCACCAGAGATGGAGGCAGAGACAATGACATGGAGAGATGGAGTGGCTGGGGGACTCTGGACTCAGAGGGAGAGGATCTGTGTGTTGACGGCCAAAGGGCAGGCTTGCCGGGTGTACCCTTTGGCTGTTTGATGATGCATGCAGGAAATTGTAATCATTGCAATGAAACAAAATAAGATAAGATGAATGTAAAGCTAATGTTCTCCCATGTAAACTATCACATAATTCACAATAAAAACTTATTTTAAAAAGTGTATGTACACATAAAAACTTATTTTTAAAGAGTGCATGTATACATGTATATATGTATATCCTCAAAATTAATACAGTATTTTAAACAAAATAATACCCATGAAAAGTCTCAAGAAACACATGACAGTAGGGTCAAGTGGATATGAAATTTGGGTTTTGCCCATGCTAAAGGAGCTCTGGTAGCGTAGTGGTTACGAATCGGGCTGCGAACCTTAAGGTCAGTGGTTCGAAACTATCAGCCGCTCCGCGGGAGAAAGATGAGGCTTTCTACTCCCGTAAAGATTTACACCCTCGGAAACCCTGTACAGGGTCGCTATGGGTCGGAACCGACTTGACGGCACTTAACAACAACAACAAAGAGTCCTGGCAGAGTCCTGGTGTGGTGCTGTGGGTTAATGCGCCAGACTACAAAGCCATTTGAACTGTAAGGTCAGTGGTTCAAGCTCACCAGCTGCTCCTTGGAAACCCTATACAGGGTCGCTATGGGTCGGAACTGACTCAACGGCACTTCACAACAACAACAACAACAAAGAGTCTTGGCAGAGTCCTGGAATGGCACTATAGAATAAACTTAGGATCGCAAGGTAAGTTTGAACTACAAGGTCGGTAGTTCAAACTTACGAGTCGCTCCTCAGAAACCCTATACTGGGTCCGATGAGTTGAAACTGACTTGAATGCACTTAACAATAACAACAACAAAGAGTTCTGGTGTGGCACTATAGGTTAATGATCTGAAATGTAAAGTCAGTTTGAACCTCAAGGTCGGTGTTTCAAGCTCTCCAGCTCCTCCTCAGAAACCCTATATAAGTCTGCTGCAGGTCAGAACTGACTCGATGAAAACAACAACAGAGAGCCCTGGTAGTGTTGTGAGTTAAGTGTTGGATTACTAATTGCAATGTCAGTGGGTCAAACTCACCAGCTGCTTTACCAAGAAAAGTGAGGTTATCTGCTTGCTCCCATAAAGATTTGCAGTCTTGGAAATTTTATATAGGGTCACTATGAGTCAGCATTAACTCAATGGCAGTGGGTTTGGAGTTTTTCTATTTTGTTTTTGAGACTATATTCCAGGTATGGCATTGTAGGATAAGCACTAGACTGCTAACTACAATGCTGATGGTTCAAACCCACGAGCTGGTCCACAGAAAACCTGTACAGATAGGATCCCTATGAGTTGGAACCAACTAGACAGTACTTAACAACGTATTAACTACATACAGAGCAAAGATAAGTTAACAACCACTTCAATTTTGGATGCCCTGGAAATGATAGTATAAATAGTTTCAATTCATGTCACATGACAGTTCATTAATTTTGTACAAAGTATGGACTCCTAGTGTGGCACTGTAGAATCAGCAGCACTGGTCTGTGAAACACAACATTGGTGATGGAGCCCACCAGTTGCTCCTTGGAAATCCTATATGTGGTCACTGTGAGTCAGAATAGACTCAATGGCACTTAACAATAACATTTTGTTTTACGATCCCAGTTGGCACAATGGGCTAAGTATTAGGCTGCTAGCCGAAAGGTTGATGGTTCAAACCTACCACTGCTCTCCAGGAGGAAGATGATGCTGTCTGCTATCATAAAGAACCCTAGAAAGCAATTCTACTCTGCCCTTTATGGTCACTATGATTGAAATCGACACCATGACATTGGATTCTTTTACTATGGTTAGCTGTATTTTAAGAAGTTGGCTCAGGTTTGTGTTCAATACATAGCACAAAGTAGTTTTTGTAATTTAAAACCATGTAATGTAAGTTTCCAGTTTATGTTTTTGTATCATAAAAATCTGAATTTCAGGGACAGATTACTAGAATTAAGCACTTTTATGGAATACAAAATCAGAGACAGAACTAAAACATCATTTTTTAGATCTAGAAAATGGGTTTCTAGCCCACTTGTTTTTTCTTTAACTTCACCCACTCACTTGGGGTAAGAAGACTACTGGATCAAGAGCACTTGCTCATCCAGTGCCCAGAACCCTTTTCTAGACCACACTCTTAGGTGCTAGGACCTTGGCCTTTGTTTCAGGCAGGAAGAAGAGCAGTCAGCCAAAAGGAATTTTTGTCAACAGAGTCAGACCCATTGTAATGAACTTTCCCAAAAAAACCTCACCCAATCACTTCTACTTATAGCTCATTGGCTAGAACTCTATCAGATGATATAAAGGAAGGCTGGAAATATAGCTAAGAACATCACTGCAACCAATAGCATTGGGGTCTATATTTAAGGCAGAAAAAAATGGATTTTCCTTGTAGTTAGACAAATGGAAGTTTCTGCAACAGAAAGGGTTGTTTGTGGAGAAACTGAAACAAACTTTTGCCAAGCAATATTATTCAGGTGCTATTCATAATGTTTCAATATTCAGTATTCTTTTGCTGACAGTGTTCCACTGCTATTCATAAGGTTTTCAGTGCCTAAACATTCAGAAGTAGTCCACCTCTCCTTCTTCCTAATCTGTCTTAGTCTGGAAGGTCAGCTGAAACCTGTCCACTATGGGTGACCCTGCTGATATATATAAAAATATAGCTTCCAGCATCACAGCAACACACAAGCCGTCACAGTATGACAAACTGACTGTAATGGTAATGGTTAGCATATATCCACAGGTATGAAAATAATCCAAATGATTGGGCTTTTATTTCTTTACCTTCAAAGAACATTCCTGGAATAGTACACTGATCCAGGAAGAAGATGAAAAAGCCACAAGACTTATAGACCACCATCTCTTCCCAAATACAAGAGCAAGCCCAACCTAAACTAACAGAACCACATACCTGAGACCAGCCCTTATCAGTAGAATCCCTGATAATGCTTATTATTGTATGCCACTGAGAACTTATGTTAGTTATATAGCATTATTGTGATCATATTAACTGATACATCTCTTCTATACCATTGTATTGGTTATCACAAAACTTAGTGGATTAAAATAACACTTACTAATCATTAACCTCTACAAGTCAGGAATTTGCAAATGGTTTAGCTAGGTGGTTCTGGCTCCATAATCTTTCACATGATTGCAGCCAAGATGTTGTCAAGGCTGCATTCAGCCTTGTAAATGCTTGACTGGGGTTGAAGACAGCTTATCACAAGGTTATTGGCAGGGGGCCTCCTCTCTTTTCTGTGTGAGGCTCTCTACAGTCTGCTTAAGTGTCCTCATGACTTGACAACTAACTTCCAAAAGAAGGAGAGATCTGAGAGAAAGAGTTCACAGGATGCCACAGTGCCTTTATAATCTAGTCTCAAAAATAGTGCACTGTCACTTCATCTTCATCTTAAGCATTAGAAAGGAGTCATTACAGCTCATCAATGTTCACCAGTTTCCAGGTATTGTGGGATAAATGCCAACACATGGCAACCCATAGGATTTTAAATGGCTGGTTTTCCATGAGTTGATCATCAGGACTTTTTTCTGAGGTGCCTCTGGGTAGACTTTAGCATCCAACCTTTCAGTGAACAGCCAAGCATGTCAGTTAACTGCATCACTCTGGAACTTTAGCCCATATTAAATGGGAGAAAAGTTTGGCTACCCCTCTTAAAAGGACAGATTAGGTAAAAAGTATATTATTTTAAATCAATACGGAATGTCCTTCATCACATAATATTTACTTTTCTCCTGCATGTAATATACACTTAATCCCTCCATTGCACACAAAGTTCAAAGTCCAAAATAGCATCATATAAATGAGGTCCAACCTCTCTTTGCAAATAGGAATCAGACAGGAATGTCCACTATCACCATTGTTATTTAGTATTGGCTTTGGAAGTCCCAACCAGAGCAATAAGACAAGAAAAAGAAATAAAGGGTATTCAAATTTAAAAGGAAGAAATAAAACTATCCCTATTTGAAAATGACATGATGCTATGCATAGAAAACCCCAAAGAATCTATGAGAAAGTTTTTGGATCTCACAGAAGGTATCAGCAATATTGTAGGATATAAGATCAGCACACAAAAATCAGTTGAGTTCCTATACACTAATAGGGATAAAACCAAAAAAGAAACTCAAGAAAGCAATGCCATATACATTTGTTGTCGTTATGTACTATAGAGTTGGTCCTGACCCATAGCAAGCCTGTATAGACTTTCCTAGAAGCAGCTGATGAGCTTGAACCACTGACCTTGCAGTTCAAACTAGCTTTGCAGTCCAGCATTAGCCCACAGAACCACACCAGGACTCCATACCTTATACATTAACTCTCCCCCCCCCCAAATAATAAAATATATATGGATAAACTTAACAAGGGGTATAAAAGAGTTATGCAGTGAAAATTGTAAAATACTATCACAAAAGGCTAAAAGAGACCAACTTCAACAGAATGGCATGGATTGGAAGACTTTATAATGTAAAAATGTCCGTAGTACTGTCCAAAGCTATCTATATGAAAAATTCAATCCCAGTCCAAAACCCAACAACATGCTTTGCTACAGGGTAAAAACTAATCACCAACTTTATATGGAAATGAAAGAAGTTATGCATAGCCAAAACAATATTGAAGGAAGAGAATGCACTAGGAGTTATCACACTACACAAACCACAAAACATACTATGGTGGTATTGGTGATTTAATGCCTTAGAGTCGGTTGCAACTCATAGCAACTCTATACAAGGTTTCCAAGGCTGTAAATCTTTACAGGAGCAGAAGTTTCATTTTGCTACTGTGTAGTGACTGGTGGACTTGAACTGCTTACTATGTGGCTAGCAACCCAACACACTATGCCATCAGGCTTCCTCCAAACATACTCTACAACTACAGTAACCAAAACTGCCTGATTCAAAACTGACAGCTACAAAGGGCCTTAGAATAGAATTAAAAACTCAAAAATAATCCATGCCTTTATGGGCAACTGGATTACAACAAAGGGTCAAAATCTGTTCTGTGTGGAAGAAACAGCTTCTTCAACAAATGGTACTGGTAAAATTGAAAAATCACAATTAGAAAAATAAAACAGGACCCATACCTCACACAACATGCAAAAAAAAAAAAAAAAAAAAAAAAAACAACTCAAAATGGATCAAATACCTAAATGTTAAAGCCCAAAACAAAAATTTCTTAGAAAACATAAGGCAAAACTATGGGACCTTATTTTTTTAAATGACAGATTATCAAATACTACTGCAACTACAAGAGTAACAGAAGATAAAATAGATAACTGGGACCTCACAAAAATGAAACACTTGTGCTTACCAAAAAACTTTATCAAATAAACAAAAAGGCAACCTATTGACAGGGGGAAATCTTCAGGAACATATACCTGTTAAGGGTCAAAACCATAAAATTTGCTTTAAAAAATAATAACTCCCACCAACTCAACAATAAAAAAGGCCAAGCAATTTTTTTTTAATTGACAAAAGAAGAAAATAAACATTTCATCAGAGGACGTTCAAGCAGCCAGCAAACATATGAAGAGATGTTTTTGATCTTTAACCATTCCAACATTATATCAGTTGCTGTCAAGTCAATCCCAACTCATAGCAACTTTGTAAAATGAAGTAGAGTGACCCATCGGCTTCTCAAGACTGCAAATCATTACAGAATCATATTGTCACATCTTTCTCCCACAGATGTGTTTCTGGGTTTGAACTGGCAATCTTTTGTTTAGCAGCCAAGTGCTTAACTGCTGCACCACTAGGGCTCCTCTTTGGTTATTGCTGTTGTTAAGTGCCATCGAGTCAGTTCTGACTCATAGAGAGCCTATATGCATTTCTGAAGAGTGACTGGTGGTTTTGAACCACTGATCTTGTGATGAGCAGTTCAGTGCTTACTCTAGAGCACCACACCAGAACATCTTTGACCATTGTTGTTGTTATGTGCTACCGAGTAGGTACCAATTCATAGTGACTGTCTGCACCTGTCAGGTTCTGCGCTGTTTGAGCCCATTGCTGTTTGAGCCCATTGCTGCGCCAATCCATCTCGTTGGGAGGATTGTCCTCTTTTTCTACTACCCTCCACTTTACCAATCATGATATCCTTCTCTAGGTACTAGTCCCTCGTGATAACATGTCCAAAATATGAGAGACGAAGTCTGGTCATCCTGGTTTTAAAGGAACAGTCTGGTTATAATTCTTCCAAAATACATTTGTTTGTTCTTTTGGTGGTCCGTGGCACTTTTAGTATTCTCCAACACCATAGCACAAATACATCAATTATTTTATGGTCTTCCTTATTCACTGTCCAACATTCACATGCATATGAGGTTATTGAAAATGCCATGGCTTGGGTCAGGTGCACCTTAGTCCTCAAACTGACATCTTTGCTCTTGAACACTTTAAAGAGGTCTTGTGCAGCAGATTTGAGTAATGCAATATGTTGCTTCCATGATTGTTGATGATTGATCCAAGCAAAATGAATTATTTGATAACTTTAATTTTTTTTCTTCAGTTATCATGATATTATTTATTGGTAAGGATTTTTCTTTTCTTTACATTGAGGTAAAACCCATACTGACGGCTGTGGTCTTTTATCTTCTTCAGTATTTTAAGTCCTCTTTGCTTTCAGGAAGGAAAGTTGTATCATCTTCATATCACATATAGCTAATGAGTTTTTTTCCAATCCTCATCTAATCTAGCTTCTCAGATTATTTGCTCTTTTTACAGATTGAATAAGTATGGTGAAAATATGGTGAAATTGAATAAGTATGGTGAAATACAACCCTGGTGAACACCTATCCTAATTTTAAACCTGTCCTGTTCAAACATCTGCCGTGCCTTTGGCCATCATTTATATTGTTTATTGCCATTGAATCAGTTCAGATTCATTGCGAGCCTGTATAGAGTTTCTGAGGAGCAGCTAGTGAGCTTGAACCACCGACTCTACAGTTAAGCCAAACTTGCAGTTAAGTGCATTAACCCAAAGCACCACACCAGGACTCCTCTTTAGCTACTAGAGAGTTGAAAATCAAAACAACAATTAGCTATCATCTCACTTCTGCTACAATGTCACTGATCACATAAGCAGAGAGCAAATACCAGAGAGGATGTGGGAGATTGGAACCTTACTTCACTGCTAGTGAAACTGTAAAAGGGCACAACCACCATGGAAAATGGCATGGTGCTTCCTCAAAAACTAGAAACACAACTTCTTTATAATTTAGTAATCCCTTAGTTACATAACCTTTATTTTGAAGTGTACTTTATATTGAAGATTTTAATCTTTGATCTTCTTCACTTCAAGTCCTCTTTACCTTCAACAAGCAAAGTTGTATCATATGCACATCACATATTTTTAGTCTTCCTTCAATCCTGATGTTATATTCTCCTTCACATATTCCAGCTTCTCAAATTATTTGCTCAATACACAGATTGAATTAGCATAGTGAAAAGATAAAGCCCTGACACACACCTTTCCTGATTATAAACCATACAGTATCCTCCTGTTCAGTTCAAATGATTGCCTCTTACTGTATGTACAGGTTCCACACAAGAACAATTAAATGTTCTGGTATTTCCATTCTTTGCATTGTTATTTATAATTTGTTGTGATCCTCACAGTCAAATAACTTTACATAGCCAATAAAACACAGTTAAGCATCTTTCTGATATTCACTGCTTTCAGCCAAGATCCATCTGACATCAGTAATGCTATGTCCCTTGTTTCATGTCTTCTGAATCTGGCTTGATTTCCTGGAAGTTCCCTGTTGATGTACTGCTGTAACTCTTTTCAAATTACCTATGGTAAAATTTTACCTGCATGTGATATTATTGATGTCGTTTGATAAATTCTGCATTCTTTTGTATCACCTTTCTTTGGAATGTGCCCAAATATGGATCTCTTCCAGTCAGTTGGCCAAGAAATTGTCTCCCAAATTTCTTGGCAAAGATGAGTGAGCTCTTCTAGCATTGCATCCATTTTCTGAAGCATCTCATATGGTGTTCTATCAATTCCAAGAACACTGTTTTCACTAATGCTTTCTTGGACTTCTTCCTTCAATACCATCAGTTTTTGATTATATGCCACATCCTGAAATGGTTGAACCTTTTTGGTACAGTGACTATGTATATCTTCCAGCTGCATTTTAGTACTTTCAGCATAGTTCAGTATTCTGCTCACAAAATCTTTTAGTGTTACAACTTGTGGAACTAATTTTTCCTCACTTCTTTAAGCTTAAGAATACTTTACTTTGTCTTCTTGAGCCACAGTTTGAAATCTTCTGTTCAGTTCTTCATCACTTTTTCCATTCATTTTAGTTACTGTACATTTAAGAGCAAGTTTCACAGTATCTTCTGAAAATCATTTTGATCTTTTATTTTTTCCAATCTTTTTAGTGGCCTTTTACTTTCTTCATGGATGATGTTCTTGATGTTATCCCACAACTCATCTAGTCCTTGATCATAGTGTTCAATGCATCAAATCTACTCTTCAGATAGTCACTAAATTCAAATAGAATATACTGAAGGTTGTATTTGAATTCTTGTGAACATGTTTCAACTTTCTACAGCTTCGATTTCAACTTGCATCTAAGAGGTTAATGAGTGACTGATGATATTGAGAATAATGGATAAGGGATAGTAAATGGACCTATACGATTGTCAGTTTTCTACATTTTACATGAAGTGGTACAACATTAACTCTGTTGTGGTTGTTAATGCCATCAAGTCAGTACCGACTCATAGTGACCCTGTATAGGGTTTCTGAGCAGCAGCAGGTGAGCTTTAACTGCCAAT
Organism: Chrysochloris asiatica; assembly: GCF_000296735.1. Classification (NCBI taxonomy): domain Eukaryota; kingdom Metazoa; phylum Chordata; class Mammalia; order Afrosoricida; family Chrysochloridae; genus Chrysochloris; species Chrysochloris asiatica. The sequence goes on from NW_006408647.1 coordinate 2,241,550, forward strand.
CTTGCCATTCAAAGTGACCTTGCAGTCCAGTGCATTAATCCACAGTGCCACACCAAGACTCCCATATTAACTCTAGGTCGATGGTTATGGTGCAGTGAATTACTTGATTCGGCCCTTTAACCACACTCTTTGTAACTTCCACCAAATAATTGGGTTGTTATTGTTGTTAGGTGCTCTTCAGTTGATTCCCATTCAAGTAACCTTATAAACAAAAGAATGAAGCAATGAAGATGTGCCATACTCAAAATTGTTATGTTTGGGCCCATTGTTGCTGCCACTATGTCAATCAATCTGGTTGGAGGTCTTCCTTTTTTTTTTTTTTTTTTGCTGACCCTCCACTTTACCAAGCATGATATCCTTCTCCAGGAACTGGTCTTTCCTGACAAAGTTTTGTCATCTTCACTTCCAAGGAGCATATTGACTGTACTTTTTCCAACACAGACTTGTTTGTTCTCAGGCAGTCCATGATACCATCAATATTCTTCTCCAACACCGTAATTCAAATACATAGATTCTTCTGCAGTCTTCCTTATTCATTGTCCAATGGTCATATGCATATAAGGCTATCAAAAATAACATAACTTGGCTCAGACACACCTTAGTCCTCAAGGTTTTGTTCTTTTACACTTTAAAGAGAGCTTTTGCAATAAATTTTCCTAAAACAATGTCATTTAATTTTTTTGGCTGATGCTTCCATGATTGTGATGGAAGCAAAATAATATCTTTGATAACTCCAAACATTTCTCTGATTATCATGATATTATTTATTGGTCCAAAACTATGTATCTGTGAAACACTTATGGCCTACCAAAGGAAATAGGTAGCTTGATAATAATGTTAATGAAGGTACGTGGAACTTTAACATGAAAATTGCCATGCCACTAGGCTTAAAATGAATCATCACAGAAGCAGGGAGGGGATATCTTACTACTATTAAGAAAAAAGAGTCAGGAGTAGATCTCTGCACTGAACTTCCTCTATCCAGGAGACAGAAAGCTCTGACACCAGATACAAGAGACAAAGAGAAGCATACATGAGAAACAGAGAAGCAGAGACAGCAGAATCAAGAGTTGGGAGCTTCCCAGTCTACATTGAGAAAGCTGAGCACCTTCAGGCAGGAGGATTTTTGGTGAAATGGGATGATTCTGGGCACTTGTGAGGACATTTGGATTGCTGACCTAGGAAGCCAAAGCTGAGCAATTTCAGGCTAAGGCATACTGGTAGGGTGAGGTGTCTCTGGGAAGTTAATTGGCAGAGATAAAAGAGCTTTGTAATACTTGCCTAAGCAGGGCAAAGACTTGGGGCCTGGGATCTAGAGACAGAAAGCCAGGGAGAGCCATGCCTTAGGCACAGATGAGAACAGATTGCCCTGATCAAAGAATTATATCTTGAGTGTTCCTAAAACTGAATTATAACATATTACTGCCTTAATTAACTCCATAATCATGATTATTGTCTTTAAATTCTGTGTGGCTGTTACAACAATTATAGAAACCATCAGAGAAACAAAGTGGCTTGGGAGAGATATCACTATTATATTCCATGGAGTTAGTTCTGACTCATAGTGACCCTGTCTAAGGTTTCTGGGGAATGATTGGTGGTTTGAAACCTCCAACCTTGCAATTCAAACAGACCTTGCAGTCCAGTGCATTACCCTGCATCACCACACCAGATGATTCATGTTAAAATTGGTTAAACGTTTGGAGGGTAGAAGCATGTCTGACCTTCATCTCATAGGAATCACCCTTGGGCTGTTGATCTTGATTCTTTTCCCCTCTTGTGAAGTTAGAGGAGATTAGATGCCTTGTAGGTTAATGCATATTATCTTATTACTGACAGCATTGTTTTCCAGGATAGATTTTGAAATGCTCTTTGTGACCATGAACGTCACACCATATCTCTTCAATTTTCTATTTCCTTCATAGTACACCATATGATTGCCTGTTTCAAAATGGTCAATATCAGTAAATTTCAGTTCACTAATGTACAACAACTGCCAAACTTGCAGATACTGCCCATTTGACCTAGCTTTGATGGCTTGATGATTAGAACTTGACTAAAGAAGATAAAGAAATTTGATACAGGAAACAAGTGTAAATTGTTACAATTTGATGAACTTGACTTTTATTTGTGTATGTTGTTGCTGTTGTTAGGTGCCATCGAGTCAGTACCAACTCATAGCGACCTTATGCACAGGAGAACAAAACATTGCCCGATCCTGTGTCAACCTCATTACTATTGCCATGCTTGAGTCCATTGATGCTGCCACTTGGTCAAACCATCTCATTGGGGGTCTTCCTCTTTTTCTCTAACCCTCCAACTTACCAAACATGGTATCATTCTCCAGCAACTGGTCCCTCCTGACAATATGTCTGAAGTATGAGAGACGAAGTTAGGCCATCATGGACCCCCAAGGAGCACTCTGGCTGCGCTTCTTCCAAAATGGATCTATTGGTTCTTTTGGCAGCCCATGGCACTTTCAATATTCTCCCCCAACACCATAACTCAAAAGTATCAATTCTTCTATGGTCTTCCTTATTCACTGTCCAGCTTTCATATATATATGAGGTTATTGAAAATACCATGGCTTGGGTCTGATGCACCTTAGTCCTCAAGCTGACATATTTGCTCTTTAACACTTGAAAAAGGTCTGTGCAGCAGATTTGTCTAAGACAATACATTTGATTTCTTGACTGCTGCTTCCATGAGTGTTGATAGTTGAGCCAAGAAGAATGAACTCAGTGACAACTTCAATCTTTTCTCTGTTGTTAAGAATTTTGTTTATTGGTCCAGTGGTGAGGATTTTTGTTTTCTTAACATAGAGGTGTAATCTATATCGAAGGCTGTGCTCTTTGATCTTCATCAGTAAACGTTTTAAGTCCTCTTCATGTTCAGCAAGCAAGGTTGTATCATCTGCATAATGCAGGTTGTTAATGAGTCTTCCTCCAATCTGGATGCCACGTTTTTCTTCATAGAACCCAGCTTCTGGGATTATTTGCTCATCATACAGGTTGAATAAGTATGGTGGAAGAATACAACCTTGTTGCACAACTTTTTAAATTTTAAACCATTCAGTGTTCCCATGTTCTGTTCGAATAATTGCCTCTTGGTCCAGGTACAGATTCCTTATGAGCACAATTAAGTGTTCCGGAATACTCATACTTCACAATGTTGTCCATAGCTTGTCATGATCCACACAATCAAAAGGCTTTGCATAGTCAATAAAGCACAGGTAAATATCTTTCTGATATTCTCTGCTTTTAGCCAAGATCCATCAGACATCAGCAAGATATACCTCATTCCATGGCCTCTTCTGAATCCAGCTTGAAACTCTGGAAGTTCTCTGCAAATGAAGGTGCCGTGGGCTTTACTCCATTTGCGTCATCATGGTTAACTCTAGTTTCAGGAGGCAGCTCTTTCCCAGTTGCATTTTGAGTGCCTTCCAACCTGAGGGCTCATTTTCTGGCACTGTATTTGACAGTGTTTCTCTGCTATTCATAAGGTTTTCAGTGACTAAATATTCTAAAGTAATTCATCACTCCTTCTTCCTAGTCTTTCTTTGTCCAGAAGCTCATCTGAAACCTGTCCACCATGGGTGACTCTGCTGGTATTTAAAAGAGCAGTGGCATAGCTTTCAGAATCACAGCAACTCACAAACCACCACATTGTGACAAACTGACAGACGAGTGGTGGACTTATGGATGTAGTAGCTCAAAATACCAATTGAGAGAGAAGAAGTCTTCATATCAAGGATCAGTTCTATCCCCTCAGTACACAGGGTTGATAGGACTGGACAACTTAGACACTGGCTACCTAAAATGGGGCGGGGAGCGAGGGGAGTGGTGGCTATAAAGACATTTAGTGACTGGCTGACAAGTTTTCAAGAGGGAGTTTAGTTTCAGAGCATGACAGGGGGAGATAGGACCCTTACTGAATAGTTTTCATTTTTCACCTTGTCTAGATGGGTCTGTTGAGAGGAGATGGGGATAGGATTCTTTTGATTTAATAGTAAGTAAATGTTACCATGACTAATTGCGATTTTCACAACTGTTAAGGTAGAAGATGTGTAACAAAAAGTGGGGAGTGGTTAAGCTTAAATTCCAGGAACAGAGGAACCTAGGACTATCAAGAGGGAAGAGTATAAGAGGAACGTAGGATCCTAACCAGAGAAGCAGTGACAACAGAAATGGAGGCAGAGATGATGGCATGGAGAGAGAGAGCAGCTGAGGACTCTAGACTCATGGAATGAGAAAGGCTGTGTGTTGGCAGGAAGGAGACTGACTTACAAAATACTCCCTTTGGTTGTTTAAATGAGTATCTATTTCTGCATGTTTACAGGCAAACAACATTAACCGATGGCGCATGGAGGAGATTGTAATAATTGCAATGAAATAAAATCTGACTGGTTGAGTGTAGAATCTATATTCTGCAATGTCAACTATTACTTAAAATAAACCTGGAGAAAAAAAAAGTGATTGGCTTAAGTTATACCCTGATTGATAAGACCTCATTAGCATAAAAAAGAAAACCTTACTCCCAAATGGGATTGCATCCACAGATATAGGGGTTAAGATGTACTACAAATATTCTGCAGGATTGTAGGGGAGACACAAGGTTTATTCAACTTTACACATCATCCACCATTATCAAAGATGAAGAAACTGAAGTTTTTACTTATTTCTGCAGTCCAAAATTGATCAAGCATGCAATTACGCTGCATTGATAACTATTGGTAATTAGACTGTTAAAATTGAAAACAAAGAATGATCAGTAGTTGGAAAATAAAACCGTGGTGATTGAAATGATACAGGAAATAGAATGACAGAATTTACAAGATCAGTAACTTACTCATTACAATTATCCCTTTTAACAACATAAATAGAGATTGCATACTTGGACCTCACCAGTAGGAATACATAGGAATCAAACTGACTACATTTGTGGAAATAAATAATGGAAAAACTCAATATCTTCAGTCAGTGTTGCAGACCGTGTAAGACTGGTCAGAGGTTCGAGGCCCTATAGGCCTGAGTGTAACAGATCTAGCCACTTGGCAGTTAATAGCAAATTGTTTTTCATCTTAATATTCAGTTACATGTATTAATTTAATACAAGAAGCCCTTGATAATCCACAGATAAATGTGATATTTTCCTAAAGCCTAAGACTAAAAGTTGCAAGGTCAAGCCTTTCTCCAAAGGATTAGCTAAAAACATCTTAGTTACTTCACAGTTCCTTGTTCTACAGACAAAAAAGCCATTGACCCTGAATCTCTCCCAAGTGTTAGCTATTCAGCCAAGTTCCTGAAAACCTGGTTCAGGAAGCCGAAACAGAGGGACTCCGCCCAAACTTTTGTCCTTACCTCTCACCTTCCCCCACCTGAGCTCAGGGGCTATAGATATGTTAATTGAGCCTGAGAAACCAAGTTGCTGGCCTGGGATTCGAACCAGCGAAGTACGATGTAAAGTTACCTGAATATCTGGAAAATTACTGATGTTAGCTGTACCTTGCCTCAGTCCCTCCCAGCTTGGTGTGAAGCTCCTCCCCTAAATAAAAGGAAGGCACAGAACGAATCCAGGTGCATTACAACAGGCAAGGCGTGCGTTACAGCATACAGGGGGCACAGTCCAGCCTTGCAACCATACTGCCAGTTTAGCTAAGATGTTTACTATGCAGTATATTACGGCCTTCGTGGCTGAGATGTTTGCAACGCAGGATCTGGCTGATGCCAGTCCAGCATTCACTCTGGTTTTGGAGTGTCTCTTTGTCTCTCTCTTTGTCTCCTTCTGTGTATTCTTGATATATCTTTATCGCCGTCAGGTATCTCCTCCTCGTGAACTGAACCCCTATGTTGAGGCAGGTCCCCGACAAGTCAGAACAAAGCTAGGGATCAATTGTGGAACAGATCATCAATTGTTTATATTCAAGTTCAAGTTGAAACTGCAGAAAATTAAAACAAGTACACAAAAGCCTAAGTACAGCTTAGTGTACATGCCACCTGAATTTAGAGACCATCACAAGAATAGATATGATATACGAGCAGTCATGTGGTCTTGCTGGTGATCACAGTGGTCTACCGATAAGGGGAAGTGGGGGAGGGGGGAATAGCAATGAAGTTGTGAGCTAAGTTCGACCACGTTCAATAGACTCCTGTCTACCTGGGTTGAGACCTGGTTGGCTAGCAGTTTATCAGGAGACCTGGGGATTCCTGGGCCCAAGGACAGGGACAAGGCCACAGAGGACTAGAGTAAAGAGTTAAGTATCCAGCTGATATGAAGTGAGAGGAGATGCACAAAAATACCCATACTCGAAGACAGTTCCCACTTGACCTGGCTTCAATGGCTGGATGATCAGAACTCCACTAGAGGAAGAAAGAAGAGGAAAAAAGAGTAATCTGCTACAATATGATGAACTTGATCTATACTTATGGATGTAGTCGCTCAAAAGAGGGAATGAATCTTTACAGCAAGCATCATTTCCACTTCTCTGTACACAAAGTTGACAGGGATGGGCAACTTAGACATTTGCTACCCAAAATGGGGGGCTACAAAGGCAAGAACTGACTAGCTTACAAGATTTCAAGAGGGAGCCTAGTTCCAGAGGGTGTGGGGAAGGTAGACTCTCCACTGAGTGGTTTCCAACCTGTCTGGACAGAGTTAGTGAAAGGAGATGGGAATAAGACTCTTGTGGTTCAATAGTGAATAATTGCTATCAGGACTGACTGTGAGTATTGCAAATGTAAAGGTAGACGTTTTGTAACAAAAGGAGGGGAGTGGTTGATCTTGCAGTCCAGGAGCAGAGGACCCTGGGATGATCAAGGGAGAAGAGAGGAGTGTGGGACCCTATCCAGAGAAGCAGTGATGCCAGATATGGAGGCAGAGAAGATGACATGGAGTGGCTGAGGATGCTGGACTCAGGGAGGGAGAGGGGCTTTGTGCTGATGGTGGGGGGAGCAGGTTTCTGGGGTGTATCCTTTGATTGTTTGAGTGATTATATATTTCTGAGTGCTTTGGTGTACTCAAAAACTAAAACAAAAAACAGAGGGAATGGAAGCAAATGCTGTTGAATGATGATGCATGGAGGGGATTGTAATCATTGTAATGAAATAAGATATGATAGTATGAATGTAAAGCTGATGCTTTCCCATATAAACCATCAATCAATTCACAATAAAAACTTAAAAAAAAAAAAAAAAAGAATAGATTGGAAGCACTGAACACTAATGACCAAAGACCTAAGGAGTTGTGGTATAAAATCAAGAACATCATATTTGAAAAAAGCAAAAGGTCATTAAAATGGCACAAAAAAAGAAGTAACTAAAGTAAAAATTATTCTGAAACTAGCTCTTGAATGTAAAATAACTATAAATAGATCATTTTTAAATAAAATTCAATGATCAGAGTTTCCTCTCCAATTTTTTTAGACCTACATACCATTTTTGCTCTATGAGTGAGTATATAGCAGATTTTGTACATTTTCAGATGAATTTTAAATATTATACTTGCTTTTGTGGAGTCCTGATGTGGCATTGTAGGATAAGCACTAGACTGATAACTAAAAAGTCAGCAGTTCAAACCCACCAGTCGCTCCCTGGAAACCTTATACAGAGTTTCTATGAGTCAGAACTGAACCAATGGCACTTAACAATAATAACAACTCACTTTCGTACCTAGTCAGTCTGTTGACAGTCTTGAATTTAGCAGAATTCCAGTCAGAAATTCTACACTTAAAAAAAAATAAACCCCATTATTATTGTAGGTAATACCAGTAAAGCAGAAATAGATATCTTATTATAACTCACAGCTGTTCATCGGGAAAGTCTTTTCAATAGTGGTAATATAATAAGACTAATGAAACCTTTCATAATATCAGAATTCTAGACTTCTTCCCATTAGTTATTTTTCTTATTGTCACTTTGTCCTTTCATTGGAAAATATCCTTTGGTCACCAAATAAGAATTTGTAAGTGTACTTACTCTTTTGCACTATAGGAATAATGCATCTTCCAGAGATTTTATGGAGGAAAAAACTGTAAAAATTGTGAGTAAACTTTTCTTTTTTAATTCTGAAGATGTTTATAGATCTATTCTATTGTTGGCTCATCATTGTATGTTGGGTGTATGTTGAGTATGTGGTGTGCACATCTTCAGAAGGAGAGGAACTACATGCAGAAGAATGGACAATGGAATATTGCTGCAGACAATATCTACTAGCTATGAGAAAATAGCCAGAAAAGGTAAGAAGATGGCCTACAGTTAATTTCCTCCATCCAGATATGACATAACTGTACATATTTGGTGGGACCTATTTTGCATCCAGAATCCAGATGTAAAAGAGTATGGCCAACATAGTTTTCAGCATTTCAACTTCAAGGTTCCATCAAGGAACTCTAAGAGAGTCAAATGAAAGTAAGCAGGCCATTCTTCAGTATCTATCACAGACTTGATTAAAAGTTCTAATATATTTGCACATCTAGAAATTATGCAGTGCCAGGAAAACATGATGGAAATTATTCACTTTTGAGAAATAAACTATTTTAAGCAAGTCTTTTGTATTGGAAACAGTGGAAATGCAAACAGTGTTACCTGGCAACTTTGAATATTAACAAAATGATTAATCATAGTTTCCATTTATTCATGAGCTATGGCTACACTTTGCTAAAATTCTGTTTGATATGACAAAAAAGCAAGAATAATAATCTGACATGTGTAAGGCTCATTTGATCTGGAAGGGCAATACTTCAAAACCTCTCTCACTCAAAAAATTAAATTAAATTTAAAAAGAAGTCAGAAGGAAATATCCTCTGGTTTACAGTTTTGCATGAAATTGGAAAACTCTACAAATACTAAATAAAATACTATACTAGGGTGTAATAGCTATCCAAAATATCAGGTCCTAGTCCCTGGAATCTATAAATGTAACCAAATATGGAAAAAGTGTTTCAATATATGTGGTTAAATTAATGCTCTTGAGATGGAGAGATTATCTTGTATAATCAAGGGGGACCCTAAACATAACAATGTATAGTTATAGACATCGTCAAATCTGTGGCAAAATACCTGTTTAAACACAAAGATGTCACAATGGTGACTGGGGGAGCCTGACCCATATCATAGTGTTTTCAATCTCTTCGTATGTATTAGAAAATTAGTCAATGAAAAAGGAGGACTAAGAACTGAAGCATTCAGATTGTGGTGTTGGCAAAGAATATTGAATATTGACAGCCATTAAGAGCAAACAAGTCATTCTTGGAGGAAATACAACCAGAATGTTCCTCATTAAAACACCACCAGGAGGGACTGATAAAAACATCATGTTTAGTAAAGTAGTAGTTGTTGTTGTTGTTAAGTGCTGTCAAGTCTGTTCTGACCCACAGTGCCCCTGTATAGGGTTTCTGAAGAGTGGTTGGTGAGCTTGAACTGCTGACCTTGTGGTTCAACCCAACCTTGCAATACAGTGCATTTACCTGCAATGCCACACCAGAGGGTCTGTGAAAAAGAGGGAGACCCTTAATGCAATGGATTAACACAGTGGCTGCTATAATCGACTCAAACATAGCAAGGACTGGGCAGTTTCATTGTGTTGCACATAAGGTTGCAGGTGAGTGACGGGTGACTTGAGGGAGAAAGGAAGATTCAAAATAGAGATTTGAAGATGCTCAACTTGAAGTTTGAAGTGATGAAGCTACAGTTAAAGAATGACTCAACCATGAGAATCTGAATAAGGCAAGGAATAGATTTGCTTCTACAACCTTGGGAGCAAGTCCCTGGCAACACCTTACATTTGACCCTGTGACAATGATTTTGAACATTTAGCTTTAAGAACTGTGACAGAATAAATTTCTACGCTCCTAAGAAATCAAGTTTATGGTTATTTGTTACAGCAACTACAGGAAACTCATACAAATACTGAAATGTCAGCACCTGCTAACTAAATTGCTTAAAGAAATATTTCTTCATTGGCATGTTTCTACAAAGCACCACAAGGGAGTTATTTACCCATAGTTTATCTTTTTGCATTTTTACTATTTTTCTAATAGTGGTGGTGGTGGTGGTGGTGTGCCAAAGAGTTAGTTCCAATTCATAGCGACCCTCCATAGGGTTTCTGAGGCTGTGCATCTTTAAGGGAGCAGAAAGCATCATCTTTCTCCAGTGGAATGGCTGGTAGTTTTGAACTGCTGATCTTGAGGTAAGCAGCCCAATTCATAATCTCTATGCTACCAGAGCTCCTTTTTTCAAGTAGTACAGTGCAGCATTTTAAAAGTCAACTTAGGAAGAAGAACAAATAAGATGGTGGATCAGGTGGACATATAGCAAAGAGCTTTGCCAACAACAACACAGAATACCCGACCAAGCAGGCTCAGGGGATGGTCCCAGAACTCTGAACCACATATAAAGGAATA
>NW_006408647.1:2255102-2257165 GCF_000296735.1 Chrysochloris asiatica
GTTGAATGTGAAACTGATGATGTACCCTGTAAACTTTCACTCAATCCCTAAATTTAAAAAAAAATTAATTAATTAAAATTAAAAAATAAAAAAAGTCAACTTAGTAGCTAGGAATGATGATAGCAAATTTAAGAATTTGATAGGACACTGAGTTATGTAAAAAATAGGTGAATGATCCCAGATCTGAAAGTAAATGGAAAAACCTGAACTATAAAATAAAAGATCAAGGTCAGAAAGAGAAATCGCCTACTAAGATCAAGAGGTGATTGTAGCATCAGTAACTCTGAGAAGATTCAAGAATTATAGATGATCGTCTGGGGAGGAAGGTCCATGTCAAATACAACATTGATGATACTATCAGGGACCTGAAGAAGCTGATAACAGCCCAAACTGGCACCCATTGGAACAAGATCATCTTTAAGAATAGTACACCATATTTAAGGACCACATGTGTCTGGGTGACGATGAAATCCAGGATGGAATGAACTTGGTGCTTTATAACGAAAAGGCAGAATTATTTCCTCCTCTTCTGCCCATCTCCTTGTCCCCCACTATCCAACTGTTTTTTAAAACTCACATTAATAATAACTAAGATGCTAGGGAGAAAAAAAAGAGGTAAATGCTGAGGAGCCCATACGAGATAGTATATGTTGTTGTTATTGTTAAGTGCTGGCAAGTTGGTTCTGACTCATAATGACCTTATATTGGGTTTCGGAGGAGCAGCTGGCAGGTTTGAACTGCTGACACTGGGTCAAAGTCCAGTGATGATCCTACAGCACCACACCATGAGTTCTAGCCATTTAAAATAATTGTTGTTGTTAAGTGCCGTCGAGTCGGTTTCGACCCATAGCGACCCTGAATAGGGTTTCTGAGGCTGTAAATCTTTACGGAAGCAGATCGCCTCATCTTTCTCCCGCGGAGCAGCTGGTAGTTTAGAACTGCTAACCTTCCGGTTCGCAGCCCGATTCGTAACCACTACGCTACCAGAGTTATTCATGAAAATTATTTTAATAAGTGAAACTGTGGATTATATGATAATATGGAATACAAAAGGTAGAACATACTTCTACATATTAAAATTAAATTCTAATTTTATTTTCAAAAACTTCTGGCTCCACAATGACAAAGTAATGACATATGCATTGTATTCTCTTAAAATCCACCTTTAATGTATATAGGAGACAACTGAAATCTTGTACCATATAACTAAAGAAATAAAACAGTAGATGGAGAAATTGCAGGTGTCTCATGAGGGGTAAAAGATACAGGAATAAATAATGACATGTGATGAGTAATGTAGTAAGAGTAAGGAAAGAAACTGCATGAATAATTTTACAAAGATTGGCACAAGGCTAGTCCCTATGAGGTGGGGATTAAAGATATCCAAAATATTTGACTTCTTCAACATGTTATACCACTCTATAATCCCTGATATAAATAACCACTCCTCCTCTCCATCAAAGAGCTCTGGTAGCATAGTAGTTACAAGTTGGGCTGCTAACCACAAAGTCAGCAGTTCAAAACTACCAGCCATTCTGTGAGAGAAAGATGAGACTTTCTACCCCCGTAAAGATTTACAGCCTCTGAAACCCTAGACAGGGTCATTATAAGTCAGAACTGACTACATGACACATAACCACCACCACCACCTACTCTCCATCACATCCAAGGTAACAGAATCTGGTTCCACCTTATTCCTTGTTGTTAAGTGCCATCAAGTCAATTCCGACTCATCGAGACAATGTCCAGGGTTTCCAAGGAGTGGTTAGTGAGTTTAACATGCCAACCTTAAGGTTCAAATTGACCTTGAGATCCAGTGCTAATTCTAAAGCATCACACCACAGCTACTAATCCTTGTTGTCGTTGTTAGGTGCCATCAAGTCAGTACCAACCCATAGCGTCCTTATGCACAGCAGAACTAAACACTGGCTGATCCTAGGCCAACCTCACCACTATTACCGTGTTTGAGTCCATCGATGCTGCCACTTTGCCAATCCATCTTGTTGGGGTCTTCCTCTTTTTCTCTGACCTTCCACCTTACCAAACATGATATCCTTCTCCAG
>NW_006408647.1:2257580-2267510 GCF_000296735.1 Chrysochloris asiatica
CTTCAATCTTTTCTCCATTGATAAGAATGTTGTTTATTGGTCCAGTGGTGAGGATTTTTGTTTTCTTGACATTGAGATGTAATCCATACTGAAGACTGTGGCCTTTGATCTTCATCAGTAAATGTTTTAAGTCCTCTTCAATTTCAACAAACAAGGTTGTGTCATCTGCATATCACAGGTTGTTAATGAGTCTTCCTCCAAACCTGATGCCACGTTTTTCTTCATGTAACCCAGCTTCTCAGATTATTTGCTCAGCATACAGGTTGAATACGTATGGTAAAAGAATACAACCTTGTTACACACCTTTCTTAATTTGCACTTAAAACCAAATGGCCACCACTCATCTGTCAGTTTGTTGTACTGTGGTGGCTTGTGAGTTGCTGTGATTCTGAAAGCTATGCCACTGGTATTTAAAATACCAGCAGGGTCACCATGGTGGACAGGTTTCAGATGAGCTTCCAGACAAAGACAGACTAGGAAGAAAGAGTGACAAACTACTTCCGAATATTTAGTCAATGAAAACCTTATGAATAACAGAGAAACACTTAATCCTTAGTCCCATGTTAATCATGTCTCATTTAAAACTCACTTCAGTAAGAGTACAGAATCACAGGCATAGAAGATAGGATTCACAATCCATCACAGAATGGAAAAATGTGGCTGTTGTTCCTGATAGGTGCCATCAAGTCAATTCTAACCCATAGCAACCCTATGTACAACAGAACAAAACACCACTCAGTTCTGCACTATCTTCACAATTACTGATAGACGTGAGCCTATTGCTGCTACCACTATGCCAATCTATCTCATTGGCAGTCTCCCTCTTTTTCATTGCCCCTCTACTTTATGAAGCATTATGTCCTTTACCAGAGTCTGGTCCCTTCTGATAAAATGTACAAAGAATGATAAATGAAGTCTGGCCATCTTGACTTCTAAGGCACATTCTGGTTGTACATCTTCTAATGCAGATATGTTTGTTCTTCTGACAGCCCGTGGTACCTTTAATATTCTTCTTAAATACCATACCTCTAATGCATCCATTCTTCTACAATCTTTCTTATTCATTATCCAACTTTAACATACTTATAAGAATATTGAAAATATCATGCTTGAGTCAGTAGTACTTTTGTCCTAAAACTGACATCTTTGTGATTGAACACTTTAAAGTGGTCTTATGTAGCAGATTTGCCTAATGCATCGTTTAATTTCTTGACTGCTGCTCTCACAACTGTTGATGGTTGATCCATGCGAAATGAAGTATTTGACAACTTCAATCATTTCTCCATTTATATGGATGTTGCTTATTAGTCCAGTTGTGAGGATTTTTGTTTTCTTTACATTGAGATGTAACCCAAACTGAAGGCTGTGGTCTTTGAACTTCATCTGCATGTATTTTACATCATCTTCACCGTAAGCAGGAAAAGTTGTATTGGAGTCTTCCTCCAATCTTGATGCCACATTTTTCTTCATACAATCCAGTTTCTCAGATTATTTGCTCAGCATACAGATTGAATAAATATGGTGAAATAATACAACCCTGGTGTACACCTATCCTAATTTTAAACCATTCAGTGTTCCCTTGTCCTATTTGAACAACTAGTCTTGGTCTATATGCAGGTTCCTCATGAGCACATTAGACACCATTATTGTTGTTCTGGTTGTTAAGTGCCATGGAGTTGGTTCCAACTCATCAAGACCCTGTATAGGTTTTCCAAGGAGCAGCTGGTGAGATTGAACTGGCCACCTTGTGGTTCAAATTGACTACAGTCCAGCACATTAACCCCCAATGCCACACCAGGACTCACTAAAAATAGAAAAGTAACTAGAAGTGGGCTTCCTGTATGTAAGAACTTAAAAGAGAAAGGACAGTTCCCACCAAGTTTTCCTTGCTATTTGCTTTTTATACCCATCTCCCCAACACTTTAGCCTTAAGCTCTTTTACCATCTCATTTCTTCCATTTACTTTAGCATCTCTATACTAGAGAGCAAGTTTCAGAGTCTCTTCTGACATCCATTTTGGTCTTTTCTTTTTTCTTGTCTTCTTAATAACCTTTTGCTTTCTTCCTGTAAGATATTCTTGATGTCATCCCACAACTCTTCTGGTTTTCTGTCATTATGGTCTAATGTATCAAATCTTTTCTTCAGATGATCTCTAAATTCAGGTGGAATGTGTTCCAGGTCATATTTTTTCTCTCATGGACTTGTTTTCATTTTCTTCAGCTTCAGCCTGAACTTGCATATTAACAATTGGTCTTTTCCACAGCCTGTTCAAGGCCTTGTTTTCACTGATGATATGGAGCTTTACCATCATCTCTTTCCGCAGATGTAGTCAATTTGATTTCTATGTTTTCCATCTGGTGCGGTCCATGTGTATTGTCATCTCTTATGCTATCTAAAGAAGGTAATTAAAATGAGCAAATCATTGATTTTGCAGAATTCTATCATGCATTCTCCAGCATCATTTCTATCACCAAGGCCATATTTTCCAACTACTGGTCCTTCCCTGTTTATTTTCAGATTTGGCATTTTGATCACCTGTAATTATCAATATGCCTCACTTGCATATTTGATCAATTTCAGACAGAAGAAGTTGTATAAGTCTTCGATTTCATTACCACTTAGTGGTTGTTGCATACATTTGAATAATAATCCTACTTACTGGTCCTCCTTGTAGACTTATGCCTAATTAACAATTCACTTCAAAATACGTTCATAAACACAGACATAGAGGGTAGGATTTATAATACATCACAGAATGAAGCAATATGGCTAGAAGGGCCATCATAAATAATTAGTTGCCCTGTAGTCTTCCCCCTAGATATTCTAGCCTTGGTCCTTCCATACTTGAAGGGTTAACTTCCCTCTCCCAATGACTTTATCAGTCCAAACTAGTCATTAACAATTGGTCTTTCACTATGGTAAAGAGTCCTAAGGGTGAAGTAACTTGGACACCAGCCATTCAGGTTTGCTGTTTGTGTACATCTGATCTCGTCAGGTTATCCAAATGTTTATTTCATCTTCTCTCTTTTTGACCCTGAAAAAGTTTCACTGAGAGAAGATTACTCCCTTTCTCTGAGTTTCTTTTGGGATAGCAGCATAATGTTCGATTTTCCTCACTGCATAATCCATTTATTCATTACTTTACCTTGAGGTATTATTTCTCCTTCCTTCCATTTGTCATTTATTTTTATCTAAACATTGCCACCTTGGGAAGAGCCATCAGGTTTAGATGCTGTGCCAGTTCATATTGCTGGTAACAAGACCAGTCTGGCAAGTGCTTGGCCCTCCATCCACTTCCATTCATTTGGGTTGTTGTTGTTAAGTGCCACTGAGTCCATTTCAACCCATAGTGACCCTGTATAGGGTTTCCAAGGAACATCTGGTGAGCTTGAACCATCAACCTTGCAGTTCAAATGACTTTTCAGTCTGACGCATTAGCCCACAGCACCACACTAGGACTCCTCATATTGGGTTGTTGTTGTTGTTGTTGTTATTGTTGTTGTTGTGTTGTTAGGTACCATTGAGTCGGTACCAACTCATAGCGACCTTATGCACAGCAGAACGAACCACTGCCCGATCCTGGGCCAACCTCACTACTGTTGCCACGCTTGAGTCCATCAATGCTGCCACTTGACCAATCCATCTTGTTGGGGGTCTTCCTCTTTTCTCTGACCCTTCACTATACCAAACATGATATCCTTCTCCAGCAACTGGTCCCTCCTGACAATATGCCCAAAGTATGAGAGACGAAGTTTGGCCATCTTGGCCTCCAAGGAGCACTATGGCTACATTTCTTCCAATATAGATCTGTTGGTTCTATGGGCAGCCCATGGTACTTCCAATATTCTCCTCCAACACCATAACTCAAAAGCATTAATTCATTTACAGTCTTCGTTATTCACTGTCCAGCTTTCACATGCATATGAGGTTATTGAAAATACCATGGCTTGGGTCAGGCAACTTTAGTCCTCAAGTTGACATCTTTGCTCTCAACACTTTAAAAAGGTCTTGTGCAGCACATTTGCCTAATGCAATAAGTCGTTTGATTTCTTGACTGCTGCTTCTGTGAGTGTTGATAGTTGATCCAAGAAGAATGAAGTCCTTGACAACTTCAATGTGGGGAAGAACTGTACAGTGGCACCAAAATTCTCCCCAACTTCCTCTTCCTCAGGTCACCCAGAGAAGCATATGAATCTCTTCAGTGGTGATCCTCCATTTACACCAAACTACCTGGACAACTGACTTGAAGAGATCCATATTTGTGCCCGTTCCAATGAGAAATGACCTAAGAGAATGCAGATATCATCAGACAATATCATTAATATCATATGCAAATAAAATTTTGCTAAAGATAATACAAAAATAGCTGCAACCAAACATTGACAGTGATCTTCCAGTGGTTAAAGCATTCAGAAGAGACTCAGAAGAGGATGTGGAGCAAGTGATATCATTGCAGACATCAGATAGATCTTGGTTGAAAGCAGAGAATACCAGAAAAATGTGTACCTGTGCTTTATTGACTACACAAATGCTTTTGATTGTGTGGATCATAATAAGCTATGGATAACATTGCAGAGACTGATTCCAGAACATTTCATTGTGCTCATGGAGCTGTACATGGAGAAAGAGGCATTTTTTTTCAAACTGAATAAGGAAATACTGAATGATCCAAGCTTGGATCAACCATCAACACTCATGGAAGCAGCAGTCAAGAAATCAAATGACGAATCACATTAGGCAAATCTGCTACACAAGACCTTTTTAAAGTGTTTAAGAGCAAAGATGTCAGCTTGAGGACTAAGTCATGGTATTTTCAATAATCTCATATGCATGTGAAAGTTAGACATTGAATAAGGAAGACCATAGAAGAACTGATGCATTTGAGTTATGGTGTTGGAGGAGAATATTGAAAGTACCATGGACCACCAAAAGAACAAACCAGTCTGAGTTAAAAGAAATACAGCCAGAATATTCATTAGAAGCCAGGGTGGCCAGACTTCATCTCTCATACTTGAGAAATATTATCAGGAGGGGCCAGCCCCTGGATAAGGATGTCATGTTTGGTAAAGTGGAGGGAGGATGGAAGAAAGAGAGTAACACACACACACACCCCAATGAGCTGAATCGGCACAGTGGTAGTAGCAATGGACTTAAACGTAACAACAATTGTGAGGTTGGTGCAGGACCAGGCAGTGTTTTGTTCTGTTGTGCATAGGGTCATTATGAGTCAGTACCAACTCAATGGCACCTAACAATAGCAATGTTGAATATTATCACACACACACATTAAAGGCGGGCCTTTGTATTCCCCAATTTTATGTAACGTTTCAGTTGACCAATCTAATTCTCTATCATACCATTACGTCATAGTTTAATTTAAAAATGGCTGCAACAGTACATTGACAAGAAACTCTGCCAAAGGTTCAAGCCAGATATAGACAAGGACATGGAATGAGGGATATCATTGCCGATGTCAGATGAAGCTTGGATGAAAGCTGAGGAATCAAAAAGATGCTTTCCTGTGCTTTATTCACTACACAGAGAGTTGGATTCATTTGGGTATTTTTAGTTTTTATTGTGAATTGTGATAGATGGGAGAAGATTGGTTTTACACTTACCGTTTCATTGCAATGAATTACAATCCCCTCCATGCATCATCAGTCAACAATATTTGCTTCTATACCCTCTGTTTTTATTGTTGTTATTGTTGTTTGGGGGATGTACACAAAAACACTCAGAAATATATAATCATTTAAACAACCAAAAGGCACATTCTGCAAGCCTGCCTCCTGCCCGCCAGCACATAGCCTTTCTCTTTCCATGAATTTAGAGTCTCTTTCCATGAGTCTAGAGCCCTCAGCTCCTCTGTCTCTCCGTGTCATCATCTCTGCCTCCATCTCTAATGTTGCTGCTTCTCTAGACAAGGTCCCACATTCCACTCATGCTCTTCTCCCTTGATGGTCTTACGGTCCTCTGTTCCTGGAATGTAAGATTAACTACTCTTTATGTTACAAAATTTCTACCTTTACAGTTATGACAATCACAATTAGTCATGATAACAATATCTCACTATTGAATCATAAGAATCTTATCCCCATTTCGTTTCACCCTACCTGTCTAGACAAGATGAAAACTATTCAGTGGGATTCTACCTTCCCCTGTACACTCTGAAACTAAACTCCTTCTTGAAAACTTGTAAGACTTTATAGCCACTACCGCTACCAGAGCTCCTTAATAACTTTCTAGAGAGAAATTAAAAAAAAAAAAAAATGAAATGAAATAACTTTCTAGAGAGAACGTTAAAAACCAGATACAATACCAAAAAAAAAAGAAAGAAAGAAAGAAAAAGGAAGGGGGATAAATGAAACTTTGTTAAAATTTAAAACTTTGCAAATGATTTCTTACCTATACACATTGACCAAAAAATGATGTAAAATATGAAAACTGTACAGAAATGCTCCAGTGCTTTGGGGAAGTCTAGAGATTTGGGATGGTGCTGGCTCTGGAGGGCTAGGTCCTAGCTTCAAATATCAACAGCTTTTCCAGGTTTTTTGCTCTCATCAGGAGATTCATTCTACACAAAGCACCAAGGTCCAGCATGAGAATGGTAATGTTCCCTTGGTGTCAGCCACAAGAGTCACATAAGGAAAGCAATTCCAGCATCTAGATGCTAAAGAGCCACATCTGTACAATGGACGGGCCTTGTGACAGAGGAACAGGGTCTCAGGGTACCTGCTAGGATTCTGCCCCTGGGTCTTATCTGCCACCTTTATTCTTAATTTTTTTAAGTGAAGTATTTGGTGCCAATTTATTTACAACATTCTTATTTTTATGCCAATAAAATGTTTGTTTTGAAATTTAAAAAAAAAAAGTCAAGATGGCCAGACTTCATCTCTTATACTTTGGGCATGTTATCAGGAGGAACCAATCCCTGGAGAAGAACATCATGCTTGGTAAAGTTGAAGGACAGATAAAAAGAGGGAGACCCCCATTGAGATGGATTGGCACAGTGGAAGCAACAATGGATTCAGGCATGGATGAGCAGTTGTTAGGCTCATGCAAGACTGGGTGCTGCTTTGTTCTATTGTGCATAGCATCATTATAAGTGAGAAGCAACTTGACAGCACCTAACAAAAACATCAAACCTTTACTCTGAGTTTGGCACGCATCATCATATGTCTATTTCACATGATGTTTCTTGGCCCAAGTGTGTGCTTGGTTTGTTACCATATCTCTTGTTCTAACACCTTAATGGTATTTTTCAGCATCTGCATCTTTTACAGGATATGCAAAACCCAGTCCAGTGTAAATTTCTATTCCTATGAGCACCTATTCAAAGCCACCTGATACCACTGGTATCATTAGTCTTGTATAATCCAGTAGACAGCTGTGTACAGAACCTTCCCCTTGAGAAATCTGACCCATCATCTGCCTCTCTTGCTGGCAGATAGAGTGGTCCTTATTGTTATTTTGTGCTTCTGGTCTAACAGGAATGTGTTCAGAATCAGCCCATCTCTGCATTAAGCAGCATCTCCATGTCCACTCATTTCATGGACCAAGTTGACCACCACAAGAAAGCATCTCAATGTGTCCACTTGCTGATTCCAGTCACCTAATGTTCCAGGAAAAGGTATCTTCTGATGGATATCAACATATCCTACTCTGATATAACCTTTAAATTCCACTGCCCCCAAATCAGTAAAAATCCAAAAATGTGGGCTCTAACCATCATCCATTTCTTTACTCACAGCTTGGAAGATACCTTCTCCAATCCGGGTCTTACATCTACTGTTTTTAATGCAGCATCAGCTTTCCACATCAAGTGTTATCCATGTATTCTGTAACTGCCATCCATGAATCAAGCAGCCTTCTGCTAGTCAGCAGAAAGTTATTTATAGGACACTGTCCACCTCTGATAGCTTTTCAGGTAATTCCAGGGTAGGACCTATGGGAAAAGAGGCTACATGTTCATGGAGACAGTAGTTGTCTCCTTGCATTCCTCCCTGTAGCTTGTTCTTGTGTAAGCCATTTTCATTTTATTATGGTATATTTTGGACATCGTCTTCCTTATTTGAATGTTTCTCCAACATCACACAAGACTAAATAGGTATTTCAAGTATCATGATATTTTATGTTTTTCTGTCATTGAAGCAGTCAATGTCCAATATCAGGTGAGTAATTGCCTTTCAAATGGTATTTATTGTGGTGTGCTGGTAAGTTTCTAGTCCAGAATCCCAATGATCAGCATATGACAACATTCTCAGGGTTTTGCCATAAATTCCAGTCTGCATAAGCACAAGTAGCAGAAACCTTCAAAATCATGTGTGAATGTAGATCATAAGTATCTAGAGGCAAGAAGAATGAAATCACTTTCTGTAACTCAGACATAGCTCAGGTCTCATTTGAATGCAGTTTTCTTCCAAGTGATTTTATGTATAGGAGCCAGCAGTATTCCCAAATGTGGAATATGCATCCTCCAAATCCAAATAAACCAAGCAAATGTTCAGTTTCCTGCTTAATTTTGAGTTGGATTCCAAC
Organism: Chrysochloris asiatica; assembly: GCF_000296735.1. Lineage (NCBI taxonomy): Eukaryota > Metazoa > Chordata > Mammalia > Afrosoricida > Chrysochloridae > Chrysochloris > Chrysochloris asiatica. Next base: position 2,266,119 of record NW_006408647.1, read on the forward strand.
AGCAACTTATTCTTGGTTGCATGTGGAATGTTCTGGGTGCCTTCAGGCCAAGTTATTTCCAAGACTTACACTGCTTGGAGAGGGCCCTGGATTTTTACCATATTTATTAATCAGTGGCAGTTGGTCTTTTGGGCCACCACTGTTTTCATATCTGCCCTAATACGTTCTTCAGTACTCAACATTAGCATAATATCATCAATACAATGTATCACTGCACTTGAGATCTGAACCTAACCCCAGTCTTTTCTAAACATACTATGACAGTAAGTTAGTTGATTCAAATAACTCTATGCTAATATGATAAAAGTGTATTGGGATCCTTCCCATGTGAAAGCAAACTGGGACTGATTCTTGTCTATGATTGTAATGGAGAAAATGGCATTTGAAAGATAAATCTGAGTGCCAATCTGTTTTAGCACTGTAGATACCATGTCAGAAACAGCTGAAACCACAGGTGGCACTACTTTATTTAGGTCTCGGTAATGTAATGTCATTCTCCTTGAGCCGTCTGTCTTTTACACTGACCATACAGAAGTGTTATTGAGAATTTGTTGGCAACATATCTTTAGCACATTTTCAAAGCAGTAATCTCTTTTTGCCTGACAGGTATCCTATTCTATTTCAAATTGACATTTTGAGTAGATTTGGGTAATACTAATGGTTCCCATTTAGCATCTCCAATCAATGCTGGCCAAAGGGCAGACTTGAATACCTTCCATTTTACAGTATCAGGTAGAGGAATTGGATTGTTCCCCAATTAGACATAAGATTCATACAAATAATACATTCAAGTAAGGGAGATGCAACTACTTCATACAAGATCTGTTTAAATCTTCCAGTTCTCATCCAAATTTTTGACCTTAGTCCCATCAGCTATTGCATACCCATATACTCTGAGTCTAGCCTTGTAGCTGTTGTTAAGTGCCATTGAGTCAGTTCTGACTCAGAGTAATGCTGTATAGTGTTTCTGAGGAGTGACTGGTGGGTTTGGACAACGAAACTTGTGTTTTCCCTACAGCACCAAACCAGAACTCCCTTAGGCACCTTTAATATGTTATGGGCTGATTTGGGGATTTCTATCTGTGTGCTAGAGTGTGAGAACATAATCTAACAAAAGCTTCCACCTTAGTGAAATTTCTAGGGATGTAAAAATGTTGGGCTTGTTGAGATTTTCCTAATAAAGTGAAAGATGTTATTGCACCTAGTCCCTCTCACAACTACAAAAAAAGGACGCAATGCCTGGTGGGCCTCTTTGAATAGTGAAGACAACATATCCCTCATTTGGGTGTTTTTCTGGCCTTATTATCAAGTGAGTCAAAAATTGATTGCTCTGAGGGGGAGGTGGCTAGGGTGGAGGTGCAGTGAAGTTCACCATCAGCAATACCACAGAAT
>NW_006408647.1:2270815-2272430 GCF_000296735.1 Chrysochloris asiatica
AGTCACCATGTTCCCTTATCACAGTTTAGGATGTTAGAATTTACAACACATCACAGAATGGGACAATATGCCTAAAAGGGCCATAATAAATAATTAACTGCCCTACAGAAGGTAATTTGTCAAGAAGAATTCAGAAGATCTCAAAAACGTCCCATTGTAGCTATTACAGAGAGAGGGTTGCTTAGAGCAAGAGACTGTGTGAAAGTCTATACAAAACCCAGTTAGAGTCTGTTCAGGAACCCACCATAGCCTGTTGGAGTGAGGCAACCATCCCTACTCCATGCCCAAAGAAGACAAGTCATTTTTTCACTAAAGAAACTAGGTTACTATTTTGTTTTTAACCATATCCTTTATGGTATTCATTCACCTCATTATACTTTATGAACTTCAACTAATATATTTTCTGTACCCAATATTTCCAGTTGGTTTTCTTTTGTAGCTGCCATTTAATGCTTCATGTTTCTAACATGCTCCTTCATCTATTTGACATTATTATGTGCATTTTAATTTCTAGATTCATTTAACCCATTAATTATTTGCTACTACTTTTCTTTTCGTACTGCTTGTATTCCATAGAGCTAGCTTTCTTTCATGGAGTCCTAGTGTGGCACTGTGGGTTTATGCACCGACAGTGCCACACCAGGACTCCATGAAAGAAAGCTAGCTCCATGCGCCCACAGTGCCACCCCGGGACTCCATATAAGAAAGCTAACCCCTTGGGTTAGAAGGCACTCAAAGTAAGACTGAGGAAGAGCCACCTCCACAAAGTGGAGTTGATCATGATGACACAAATGGATTAAAGCTTTCGGGACCTTCATTTGTTGATAGGACACAACTCAAATTGAGAAACAGCTGAAAACACCCATTAATAACTGGAACATGGAATGTAAGAAATATGAATCTAGGAAAATTGGAAGTTGTCAAAAATGAAATCAAACACATAAATATGTCTATCCGAGGCATTAGTGAGCTGAAGTGGACTGGTATTGGCCATTTTGAATCTGACAACCACATGGTTTACTATGCAGGGGATGACAAATTGAAGAGAAATGGTATTGCATTCATCATTAAAAAGAACATTTCAAAATCTATCTTGAAGTATAATGCTGTCTGTGTTAGAATAATAGTCAACAGGACTATTATTCAAATTTATGCAACAACCACTAAAGAAAGTGGTGATGAAATTGAAGAATTCTACCAACTTCTTCAGTCAGAAATTGACAAAACATGCAATCAAGTTATATTGGTAATTACTAGGGATTGAATTGCAAAGGTTGGAAACTAGAAGGGAGTATCAGTATTTGAAAAATATGGTCTTGGTGATAGAAATGATGCAGAAAATTGCATGATAAAATTTTTCAAGATCAATGACGTCTTCATTGTAAATACATTTTTAAAACAACATAAAAGACAATTATACACATGGACCTCATGAGACGGAATACTCAGAAATCTAATTGACTACATCTGGGGGAAGAGATAGTGGAAAAGTTCCATATCATCAGCCATACCAAAGCCAGAGGCAGACTGTGGAACATATGCAAGTTCAGACTGAAGCTGAAGAAAATTAAAACAAATCCATGATAGCCAAAATATGACCTTGAATATAGGCCAC
>NW_006408647.1:2272775-2274866 GCF_000296735.1 Chrysochloris asiatica
CTCAGCACTTCTCAAGCTGAAAGAACTAAAGAAAAAATTCAAGCTTCAATTTCAAATATTGAAGCATTCTTTGTGTAAAATATTGGATGATGCAGAAAGTATCAAAAGAAGATGGGAGGAATACACAGAGTACTTGTACCAAAAATAAATGGTAGGTGTTCAAGAGGTAGCATATGGTCAAGAGCCAGTGCTATGGAGAGAAAAAGTATAAAGTTCAATGAAGGCATTGGCAAAGAACAAGGCTCTGGGAATTGATGGAATACAATTTGAAATCCTTCAACAAAATGAGGCAGTACAGGACACACTCATTCAACTGCATCAAGAAATTTGAAAGACAACTACCTGATCAACTGACAGGAAGAGATCCATATTTAAGCCCATTCCAAAGACAGGTGACCCAGTGGAAGGCAGAAATCATTTGATAATATTGTTATTATCACATACAAGTAAATTTTTGTTCAAGATATTTCAAAACAGCTGCAACATTATATTGGCATAGAATGAGGGAAATCAGATGGATCTTGGCTGAAAGCAGAGAATACCGTAAAGATGTTCACCTGTATTTTATTGACTATGCAAAGACTTTTGACTATGTAGGTCATGACAAGATATGGATCACATAGGGGAGAATGATTACGCTGGACCAATTAATTGTGCTCATGAAGAACTTGTACATAGAAGAAATCCTATGGTGCAATTCTGCTCTTTGCTATAGGGTTGCTATGAGTTGGAATTGACTCAACAGCAATGGGTTTGGGGGTTATGGGAACACAATAGTCAATGATCTGCTGATTTCAGGAGGCCAAACCTCACTGACTCCATTGTGTCACTCCAGTGCCCTGAGTAGGCAAAATTTGATGCAAGGCGAAAGTAAGTGGAAGGCATACCAATAAAAGTCTCATTTAATCTTCTCAACAATTACCCAGAATCAATATGTTAGTCCAGCTGTACAATTTTGAAAAGTACAGTTCAGAAAGAATGCTTATTGCTTAATAGCACAAGGCATACAGACAGCATACAGCAAGGATTTAAACCTAGATTGTACTGGCTCCTGAAGATGAATTTTATGTACTCTGCCATAGTTTTCCAAAAGCTGGTTGCCCCACTGACTTCCCCTTTGAGCCATTCGTATCATGCTACACTCCCATTCTTAAAGCAAGAACCTTAGATCTTCCTCAATCTCTTTCTCATCCTCATACCCATACCTATTCGACAATGATGCCCTTTATATCAGAGTTCACAATTCCTGGATTCATTGCCTCCTTCCATCTCCTTACCACAGCACAGCTTCATGTCTTTGTTATCTCTTCCCGACATGATGGTAAGACCTTCCCAACTCTCTCCACTCTCTTTCAAACATCCTCCATTATCTACACAATTCAAATTCAAGGCACGTTGTTTTGTTAGGTATACCAGAGTTGATTCCAATTTGTGGCAACCATATTTGTGCTGTCTTCCAAGATGCCTCTGGGTGGATTTGAACCACCAAAACATTGAAAGTTTAACTGTATGAAATTTTAACTCCATGAACCACCCAGAGACTCCTTGTTGTTGTTGTTGTTATTAAGTGTCATCAAGTCAGTTCCAACTTATATAGGGTTTCCAAGTAGTGGATAGTTTAAACTGCCAACCTTGTGGTTAGTAGTCCAGTGTTTATCCTACAGTGCCCCACAGGACTCTGGTATAAATAACCCTTTTTATCTAATCCCAAAATACCCCAATCACCAGCTTTATTATCCCACATACCTTCTGTGCTAGTTGCATTGATTTTTTAAAAAATTGTTCTTCTGTACTTCAAGCTTTCATCGCTCCATGTTGTTCTTTCTAAACAAAATGAGCTTTCTCTTTTCCACTTGGCACGACTCATCCTTGTCATAAAGCCATTCCTTATTCCTCCACTCAACTCTAGATGCTTTCTTACATAGCACATACCACAGTATATTACCAACTGGACCATGAATTCCTCAGAAGCAATTATTTGTAGCACTTCATATTCAGGCTCATTAATCTTCAAAGTGGAATGTGTAAAACCTGTTTGGTGTATAGGGTAAAACTATTCAATATTTTATTTTTTAAAAAACTTTAATTTTT
>NW_006408647.1:2276900-2277633 GCF_000296735.1 Chrysochloris asiatica
TGGTGTTGGAGGAGAATACTAAAAGTGCCATGGACAGCCAAAAGAACCAATAGATCTGTTTTGGAAGAAGTGCAGCCAGAGTGCTCCTTGGAGGCATTTAAATACTAACTAAATAATTAAGCACTTAAATACTAACTAAAAGGCTGATGGTTCAAACCCACCCAGAGGCATCTTGGAAGAAAGATGCTCTCTAAAGGTCACAGTCACTGAAAAGTCTATGGAGCACAGTTCTGCACTGAAACACATGGAGTCTCCAAGAGTTGGAGCCGATTTGACAGCAACTAGATTTTTGGTTTTGTTTATATATAGACCATTGAAGAATTGATGCATTGGAGTTATGATGTCGGAGAAGAATAGTAAAAGTGTCATAGACTGCCAGAAGAACAACAAATCTGTGTTGAAAGAAGTACTGCCAGAAGGCTTCTTAGAAGCCAGAATGACCAGACTTCATGTCTTATATTTCTAACATGTTATCAGGAGGCACTGGTCCCTAGAGAAGAAAATCATGCTTGGTAAAATGGAAGTTGTGCAAAAAAAAAAGGAAGACGCCAATTAGATGGATTGGCATAGTGGCAGCAGCAATGAGCTCAGGCATAACAACAATTGTGAGGATGGCACAGGTCCATCAATGGAGAAGAGCAGAGAGCGGGACCCTACCCAATATGCAAAAGGTCTCTAGGAGTTGAAATCAACTTGATGGCATTTAACACACACACACACACACACACACACA
>NW_006408647.1:2277733-2279298 GCF_000296735.1 Chrysochloris asiatica
ACCACAAAAAAAGCACACAACAAAATCACAGCAATGATTTCATATTTTTTGATAATTACAAAGAATGTAAATGGATTAAATGCACCTGACAAGAAACAGAGAGTAGCAGAATGGATAAGAAAACAAGATCCTTCAATAAGATGTGTAAAAGAGGCACACTTACAAACTAAGACAAAAACAAGCTAAAGATCAGAGGATGGAAAAAATATATATTAGGCAAATGGCAATCAAAATCAAGAAGGAATGGCAATATTATTCAATGGTAGAATAGTTTTCAAGGCAAAACTTGGTTTTTAATACACCACTAAACAACTAAAAAGAAACTCAGCAAAGACACAGAAGAAAAAAACAACACAACCAACCAACTTCACCTTATAATCATATGTTGTTGTTGTGAAGTGTCGTCGAGTCGATTCCGACCCATAGTGACCCTGTATAGGGTTTCCAAGGAGCAACTGGTGAGCTTGACCTGCCGACCTTGCGGTTCAAATGGCTTTGCAGTCTGGCGCATTAACCCACAGCACCACACCAAATATACCGAGCACTAAATCCAACAATAGTGTACGTTCTTCTCCATTGTAAAAAGGAAATTCTCCAGCATAGACCATATGCAAATAAGGCTTGAATAAATAAACTTAAAAACATCAAAATACTACAATGCAGCTTCACAGATCACAACACTCACTATTAGAAATCAACAATGGGAAGACCAAGGGAAAATACTCAAATACATGGAAATTCAATAACACCCTGCTTAATAACTACTGATTAATGTTGTTGTTAAGTGCTGTCGAGTCGGTTCCGACCCATAGCGACCCTGTACAGGGTTTCCGAGGCTGTAAATCTTTACGGGATCAGAACGGCTCATCTTTCTCCTGCGAAACGGCTGGTAGTTTCGAACTGCTGATCTTAAGGTTCGCAGCCCGATTCGTCACTCCTTACTGATTAATAGAACAAAGAAAAAATGAAATAAAATTGTTCCTTTAATCAAATAAGTATAAATACACTACATACAAAACCCTCTGGGAGATAGCAGTAAGCACACACATCCAAAATGAAGAATGAAACAAAATCAATACCTTAACCCAATATCTCCAACAATTATAACAAGAAAAAAAAAAAAATCAACAACACAATAGAAGAAAACAAGATAAGAAGTTGGTTCTTTGAAAGGATTAATAAAGTCAACAAATCATTGGCACATACAAAACAAAAGAAATGGAAAAGAAGATGCAAATAACATGACTAAGAAATTATATGGGTGACATCACAACAGAACCAATGGAAATATAAAGGATAGCAGAATACTATAAAGAATGGTACTCCTAAACTTTTGAAAATCTAGAAGAAATGGACAAATTTTTAGAAACACATGGTCTACTGACACTAACAATGATTAAGTTATAAAACTTAGACAGACCTATAACAACAAAAAAAAAATTATCAAGTCATTAAGAACACCCCACCCCCCAAAAAAAACAAGGTTCAGACACAGATGATTTTATTGGTGCCTTCTACCAAACACTCAAGGAGCTCTGGTAGCGTAGTGGTTACGAATCGGGCTG
>NW_006408647.1:2280197-2281371 GCF_000296735.1 Chrysochloris asiatica
CAGATGGAAGATCCCAGGACTGTAAAGGCTTTCAGTCTATCACAAACATTCTATAATTACCAGAGATGGGCAGGAATGGAGAATCATTCACTGCGTGAGTGTAGACAAGTATTAACTTGAGTGATAAGGAAGACAATTTAAAAGAAAAGGAAAGAAAGAAAGATAGAGAAAAAATAATTTGTTTTCTTTCTCTTGCTTCATGTATTGGAAGGGAAGCAATGACTATCTGTTTTCTGATTAGGACAAATCATTGACAACTTTCCTGCAGCTGAAAAGAAGAAAGGAAAGAAGAGGGGTGAAAAAGAAGAGAGACAAAAAAATTTTCAGTGGCTAGTGGTGATGTCTGTGCAACAGCATGGGAAGTGTAGTTGTTGTGGCTGGATTGTCCTTGTAAAAATAGTTGAAATGGTTTTGTGGTCTACACACACACACAAGGGCAAGTCAAAAATAATCAGCACTCTGGCTGTACAATTTATTTTAATCAACTTTTAGAAAAGATAAATGTATCATTTTTCAACATAATCTCTTTGCTTTTTAACATACTTTGTACATCTGTCAACAAGCTTTCAAATTCCTTTATTTAAAAAAATGTTTTAGGCTGAGCTGTGAGCCACAAATGCACGACTGTCTTCACTTCATCATCAGAGGTGAGTTTTCATCCTCCAAGGGCTGCTTTCAGGGAACCAAGCAGGTTAAAGCCCGATGAAATTCCAACAGGGCTATAGAGAGGATGCTTTAACACCTCAAAACTAAGTTTTTGCAGAATGTCAACAGTGTGGACAGAGGTGTGTTAACATACATTGTCATGAAAGATCATAATGCTTTTAGATAGCAGTCCTCTACATTTAATCCTAAATTTAGGCTTCAGCTCTTCAGTGAGCATCTCACTGTAATGAGCACTGTTGTTTGTTCTTTTTCTTGATATTTTCCCAATACTGGCATTTGAGAATCACAGAAAACTGTTGTTGTTGTTGTTGTCAGGTGCCATCGAGTCGGAACCGACTCATAGCAACCCCAATCACAGCAGAACAAAACAATGTCCGATCCTGGGCCAACCTCACTACCGCCGCCACACTTGACGCCATCAGTGATGCCACTTGGCTGATCCATCTCGTTTTTCTCTGACCCTCCACCTTACCCAGCACGACATCCTTCTCCAGCGACTGTTCTCTCC
>NW_006408647.1:2281471-2282666 GCF_000296735.1 Chrysochloris asiatica
CTACACAGGGTCCCTATGGGTAACTTAACAACAACAACAACACTACACAGGGTCCCTATGGGTAAGAATTGACTTGACAGCACTTAACAACAACAACAATCTTAAGGCAGAATACACATTGGAAAGTCCCATTATGATGCCACCAGCAGCATTATAAAACAGCGTATGAACGTAATTAGCTTTGAAGAAACAGACAAAAAAAGGGACTTCAGGATATCATATGAGATAAATTCAAGATATTGTGTAAGGTTAATGAAACTATTTTAATAAAAACCATATAAACAGTGTTTTGCTATTGGTTTACAAAATAATATGTCATTGTTTATTTTGGTAACTTAAATCAGAATTCTACCACTCATTTGTCATCTTGTCATATGGTGGTGACTTGTGTGTAACTGTGGTACTAGAAGGTATGCCACTGGTATTACAAATACAAACAAGATCACCCATGGTATACAGGTTTTAACAGATCTTACAGATTAAGACAGCCTATGAAGAAGGAACAGGAAGTCTACTCCTGAAAAAATTGGTCAGTGAAAACCATGCAAATAGCAGCAGAACATTGTCTGATATAGTGCTGTATGATGAGCCTCTCAGCTTGGAAGGCAATTAAAACACAACTAGGGAAGAGCTTACTCATCAAAGTAGAATGGAGCTTATGACATTGAGAGCAAAAGACTTCAGAGACCTTCATTTAATGATGTGGTATGACTCAAAATGAGAAGAAGCAGTTGCAAACATGCACTAATAATTGGAATGTAGAATGTATGAAGAATGAATTGCAAGTTATCAGAAATAAAATAGGGGACTTCTAGGAAGATGGCAGATTATGCAAACACACTCAACAGACCCTCTACCTCAAAGATGCAATAGACCAAATGAAACAGATACAGACAGTAATCCTGGAATCCTGAGCTTCAGAGGAAGGAATAGAGAAGTGTATTGATCATTTACTTGGAGAAGAAGCTGAACAAGGGCAATGATAAAAGATACATAAATAGGGTGAACCTTGAGGACTTATGTTGAGTGAAATTAGTCAGTCACAAAAGGAGAAATACTGAATAGGACCACTATTGTAAAAGACTAAGAAAAAGAACCCATACTAAAGGGGCAGGGGATTCTTTGCTGGTTAGTGGGATGTGGAGGATGGGGTTAGGGGAGGGAGGGGAAGGTGGAACAGAGGGCAGGGAATAGA
>NW_006408647.1:2284008-2285276 GCF_000296735.1 Chrysochloris asiatica
TTTTTTTTTTTTTAAAAAGAGCTAAAGTGAATAGAGGGAAATATTGTTAACTGATGGTACATAGAAGGGATTATAATCATTGTAATGAACAAGGTATAAGATTTGTTGAATGTAAAACTGATGATATGCCCTGTAAACTTTCACTCAATTAACAGCAAAAACCTTGAAAAAAAAATAAATAAATAAAAGATGGAAGGATGTACAGAGAAAGTCTGAGCGCCTGTAGGCAGGAGGCTGGCTTGCAAAATGTGCCTTTGGGACATTTAATGAATATATATTTTTTGTTTTGTATGTATATGTACATCAAATATTTTTGCTTTGTTCATTTCTGAAAAATAACATGTTAAAAGGGAGCCACAGGGAGGAAGCAGGATAAATGTTGTTACAGTGAGGGAGTGTTATAATTAAGATGAAACAAAATACAAAATTGATTAAAAGTAAAAAAAAAAAAAGAGAGAGAGAGAGAGCAGAAGATGGCAGGAATGCACAAAGTCATTGTATAAAAAAAAAAGCAATGTTAAATCACTTCAAGATGTACCATGTGATCAAGAACCAATGGTATTGAAGGAAGAAGTTCAAGCTGCACTTAAGGAATTAGCAAAAATTGTGAGGATGGTGTAGGATTGCGCAGAGTTATGTTCTCTTGTGCAAAGGGTCACTATGAGTTGGAACTGACTCAACAGCATCTAACAACAACAGCATAACTAGAAGTGTCATAATTCATGGTACTACAATCACTCTCACAAAATATGCTTATGTTCATACTTGTTTTTATAATGGACACAGACATTATAAAGACGTAGCAATTCTGCAAGGATTAAAGACTACAGAGGTAAATTCTGTTATATGCACTATCATGCAATAGCAGTGATCACTGAGTAGATGTATAACTAGACATGTAAGATGGATGGGTACAGGAGAGACAGCGGGAATATACAAACATATAGGTTTGACAGAGGATATTAGTACATGTATATTAATATTTGCTGCAAATATATCCATGAAGGTGGCAGAGTGTACAGGAGGTCAATTATGAAAACATTTTAGACAAAAATACTTTGGGAGACTGGGACCCAGGGCCTGGTGGCTTGGGTTGCTATGATTCTGAGGGCTATGCCACCGGTATTTTAAATAACTGACAGGGTCACACATGGTGGACAGGTTTCAGATGAGCTTCCAGACAAAGACAGACTAGAAAGAAAGAGTGACAAACTACTTCCGAATCGCTAGTCACTGAAAACTCTATGAATAGCAGAGAAACATTGTCA